>NW_015169182.1:416651-462538 GCF_001447785.1 Gekko japonicus | reverse complement strand
CAATTGGATCCATCATCTTAATTGATCCCCCTCCCCTAAGGGGTCTTGGTGTCCTTATAAGCCTAAACTCCACCAAGGAGTGATCTGTACATGACAAGGGGACCATTTTCAGCATCTAAAGCAACAATCAGGCAACCAATTTTATGCACAATATAAGTAAATGATTTTCAACCATCCTTGGAGTTGACAGTCAATGACCAGGTAAACGTTCCTATAAGATCACAGAATGAGCTAACAGGTTCTTTCCCCTGTGATTAGCGGGTGAATGTGGGACTCTCTAGGCAGAGCCTCTGTAGGAATTTTGAGGGAAGTTGCCTAGGTTTCTGTTGGTATTTAGAAGCCCAAACGACTTTGACTGTCTTTCAAAACACATGGGATATCCCACCATTCAGATGGAGGGAGCAAAAACAGAGAAAGCCCAAATGACATTACAAGAATGCTCACAGAACCTTTCCATTCAAAAGGCAAGGTAAGATAAACCAAAAACTGGTTTCTTCCACACAGCAACAGCAGCTAGCTTCCCCACCTTGAGACCAGCAGTTCCTGGTGTGGGTAGGCATGGCATCCACACATACTGTCCTCTTGCCAGTCACTGCTGCTGCCCCCACCATCTCATTTTCCATTATGTCTGCATGGATACCATGGAAATCATGCTAGAACTGTCTGCAGCTCAACAACCCCCCCCTTTCCCCCTTCCCCAGCTAAGCTGCATTGTAAAGCTACAGCACAGCTGAAATGGGAAAAGAAAAGAACCTTTAAAGGGCCAAAGTTAAGGAAAGAAATATGGAGCTTAGCTCTGCCTTCTCCCCATATTTTTAAGAGGGAAGAAGAGCTCCTGGTATTTTTTACAGGGAGGTTTTAAAAAAAAGTTGGCAAATTTAGCTGACAGTTCTAAACCCTGAGAAGGCTTCTCTATGTGTAAAAGATGCTCAGAAGAGAATTTCACCAGATGTACCTTTCCCAGTCCCAGTGCTATTTTTTTAAACTTTTATTAAAGTATGAAACAAAAACAATACATTGAATAAAACCAGTGTGAAAATACAAACAATATACTAACACCAGATAAAACAAATCCCTTGCGATGTTATAATTACAACTAAACTTACCTAAGAAACTACACAAATACTCTTATATTTTCTAAAAGCCTTCTTTAAAAATAAAGTAGCTCACAAAAGAAAAGACTGGATGACATAATTTCCTTTTCTTGAAGAAACTGTATGATTGGGAACCAGACCGCTTGAACATTTTTTATAATAGGCATCTAAGTTCTGAGACCCAAGGGTTGGTCTAATTTTCCTAAAACAAAATGAGTCCATACAGTATTGTACCAATCCGTTAAAGAGGGACCTGTTGCCTTTCTCCATTTCCTTGCTATTTCTGTCTTAGCAATCGACAATAGAGTTGCTATCATGGTTGTCGAGGTATACCTGAAATTTCTTCTATTTGTGGGAGTACCTGATTCCAGAATTTCTTAACCACAGGGCAACTCCCAAAAACAATGTAAATAATCTCCATATAACCTACAGCCCTTCCCAGTGCTATATTGACAGGAAAGCTGAACCTGTTGGAATTTTTCTTTCTATGTAATTCGCATACATGAGCACATGAAGCTGCCTTATACTAAATCAGACCCATGGTCCATCAAGGTAAGTAGTGTCCACTCTGACTGGCAGCAGCGCTCTGGGGTCTCAGGCTGAGGTCTTTCTCATCACCTCTGTTGTGTCTGCTGACCACCACCAGGGGGCCAGCGAATACCCCAGAGCTTGACTCTGGGAGAACAATAGGGACTAGGCTCCTAGTCCCTACATTGGGGGGAACCAATGGAACCGTGGCAGGAGATTCAAACCCACCAACGGGACCCAGGGGTGTGTCCCCAGGAGTGTATATAGTTGGCCAGCCGGCCGTTAGTGGTTGTTCTTGTTGTGTACCAATAAAGCGTGCAGTATACCATGCAGACTTGTGTCCTTCATCCATGCGGCTAACCCACTACACAATAATGGCGACGAGGATGGGATCCAGCCGCTAACCGGGCCGTCGAAGGGGAAGCGAGAGAACACACTCCGCACTGACCGATGAGCGACACAGCCGCGAGAGAACATGCTCCGCGCTGACAATGAGCGACACAGCCGAAGAGGTCGTTGGGTACGGGGCGTCAAGTCCGCTTTAGAGGTCGTTCCTGCTCCACCCGCACCGACGCACACAATGGCAACCGTATCAGGACCTGGCTTGCTGCCGCTCTTTGACACAACCCGGCCGCAAGATTGGAGCGCTTGGGTACGGGGCGTCAAGTCCGCTTTAGCGTTCTATGCGGTCACGGACGACGCACAAAAGAGAGGGTTCCTCCTGGCCTCCTGCGGCACCGCCGTCGTGTCCCTGGCCAAACGATTGCTGTCTCCCACAGACCTCGACACTTGCACCTTTGACCAGATCGTCACGGCGGTGCAGAACCACTACGCCCCGAAGCAGTCAGAACTAACTTGCCGGGTGGCGTTCTACAACCGCAACCAGCTCGGCCGAGAGACAGCTGCAGAGTTCCTCGCGGAGCTGCGCCATCTCGCCGCAGACTGCAACTTTGGGGCACACTTGGACGAGGCCCTCCGTGACCGTCTCGTCGTGGGCCTGCGCGAGGAGAAGCTCAGGATCATGGATCATGGAAAAGGAGACCGCCACTCTCGCCATAGCCCTATCCACCGCCATCGCATGGGAACGGTCGCACACCGCCCCAGCCCTGCAGGTCGAGCCAGAGGACCCAGAGGAGCTGGACGTCCACCAAGCCTATGTAGGGCCCGGAAGACCTGCCGGTTCCAAAACGTCGCTTGCCGGAACTGTGGGCGCACGAGCCACATCGCAAGGACATGCCGCTCCAAAGCAACGAGCCGGACTCAGCCACTGCATCAGAAAGCGGAAGCCCACTTCAAGGACGACGCCGGCCTCGAGGACCTCTACCACCTCACGCACACCGTCGAAAAGGCACTACAACTCCCCAGCAAATCACCACGGTTCCATTGGTTCCCCCCAGTGTAGGGACTAGGAACCTAGTCCCTATTGTTCTCCCAGAGTCAAGCTCTGGGGTATTCGCTGGCCCCCTGGTGGTGGTCAGCGGACACAACATCCCTCCCCCCATAGTTCGGACCCACACTAGGTCACGTAGTCCTTTAAATAAGACGGGGACCGCCGCTCTCTAGTGGACCGTCGGGGAGCAGGGACGGAGACCTCTGGGGTCCCTTCCGCTGTGTTTGGATGTGCGGATGGTGGAGGCCCCTCTGGCGCTGCAGTCCCCAGTGCCGGGGTCTCTTCGGCAGCCGCCGGCAGACTTGGGGCAAGGCTCGCACTCTCTTCCGGGGGACAGTCCTGTGCGGGGGTTTCCGGCGCCCCCCTTTCTGGGTCTGCCCTTGGTTCCGGACTCTCCGTTCCCGGGTATTCTGGGAGCATGTGCCGCCGGAGTTGATCAACGCGCCTCTGCAGTACCTGCCCACATTCTGTTGACACCTAGTACATGACGGTGCCTAGGGGACGGATGATGCGGCCAGCTAGCCATTCTGGGCACCTGCTCATTAGCATAATTCATTAGCATAACTTATTTGCATATGCCACACCCCCTGGCATCACCGGAAGTGTTTCAGAAGGCAACACCCACCGCTCAGGGTCCACCCCAGAAATCTCCAGGTATTTCCCAACTCAGAGCTGGTGAGCCTACCTGGAGAAAAAGCTGGGATCTGCTGGGCTTTGCAGTGCAATCCCAAACCGAGCAGCCACGCCTGGCTGGCATGTTGTGGGACTCATTCTTGTGTGTTGGGAGGTGAGGCGGCCCCAGACACTGTCAGCAGGAGGCTGGGCATGCAGGGGGCCTGGCTACGCTCCTCCCTGGGCTGACTCTGGGGCAAACAACACGCCGAGTGGCTCTGAACAGGGGTGGGTGGATTTGCCAGGGGGGAGGTTGGCAGACCCTGGCGGCAGATTGGGGGGAGGGGGAGATGCGAGTTGATTTAGGGGAGGAGGAAAAGGAGGCAGGCGCGCTATTGAAATTTTATCGCCACTTCATCTCTCAATTGGCTGGTGTGCCGGAATGTTGAGGAGGAGATGTGGAGTGACATCTGGAGCAGCCCTGGAAATGCCAGCCCTGACAGGCACTCATGGGGGAAGGAAGGAAAGGACTGCAATTCCAGCGTGCTCGAAGCTAGGCCAGGCCACGGTGGCCTCCCTGGCCCCCCTTCATTCCAGGCCACCCCCTGACGCACCTGAGCTGCACCCCAAAGGCGCACACACACCCTGCAATCCCACGGAGACCGAAAACTGGGGCTGTGCTGTCAGCGAACTTCCTGCCAGATCGTGCCCAGGCCAGTCAACCCGCCAAGGCTCGGGCTTGCTGCAGGGCCCACTGTGGCCCAGGGGCTGTCTGGGTTGGCGCCCCGACTCCCTTGGCCCACAGCTGGCTGGCTGGCTGGCTGGCTGGCTTCGAGAGAGAAGGGTGGGGAGTTGAAACCTTGGGAGGGTTTGCTGCAGGCTTCCAGGACTCCAGATCGGTGCCTTTCTAGCTTTCTTTGGATCTAAGGCGGTGCAGGGGCGGGGATCACCTTTCAGGTCTTTTCTTCTTTCTTTCCCTCTTAGGAGAATTTAAATATATACCGTATATATATTTCTATTTATATTTTCTTTGGAAAGAAAGAGAGAAGGGAGCCGCTCCCTGTGCGGCCGGGACATGAGTGGCCCCACCGATTCGCCCATTCCTGTCCACTTAGTTCACTGATTCCTAAGATATCGATTATTTATTTGAAAATAGAAAAACAGGACAATAAGTGAAGGAAGTAAACTTTTTCTTGCGGCTGTGCTCATGTAAGAACATAGGCATAGTCCTGATTCATCAGACTAATGGCCCATCTAGTCCAGCATCCTATATCATACAGTGACCAGCCAGACACCATTGGAAGGCAGAGGCCTGGCATTTAGAGGGCTACTTTGTCTGAAAATGGAGTTTCCATTCTGTCATTGTGGATATGTCCTTCACAAATGTGTCTAATCCCCTTTTAAAGCCAGCTAAACTACTGGATAGCAGGACATCCTCGTTTGAAAAGCCAGATCGCAAAGCAGAAGGCTGACACACACATTCTCATCAACAGACCAATTAAACCGAACATGTTATAATGTGGCTTCATTGCCCCCTTCACTTGTCATTGTAAACATTCACAAATAAATGTTTAGAAAATCTTAAACAGATAATGAATGAGGCTGAGAATAATGGCACATTTTCAGAACAGCAAAAAACTAGACAAGAACAAGCAGTCATATGCAGTCTAAAATAGGACATTATCCAGAAAAGCACAGGGAAATTCAGGCAAGCAATGCTTTGGTAAGATTCACCTACTGATTTCTGCAGACCAAGATGTTTCTAAACGCACAACACCCAGCCAGGTCATTTTTTCCTAGCCATTTGTCAACACTAAATGAGCCAATCAGCCCCAATGGGGCAACTTAACAACCACAACAAAACCAACATGCAGCTGGTATGGCCTGAGGTGCTTACAACTGCTCCTACTTATGAACAGAGGCCTGGTAAAGGCACTGCACTACACACTGAAATGAGGAAGGATGCCAAAGGAAGCAGAGGTTTTGAGTAGACACTCTTGCAAGGAGGGGGGAAAGCCCAAGCCTTGCTGTCTTTCCTCATTTTGCCTTATATGGTTATCAGTTACCTTATTTTCATCAGGTGAGCTAGAAGTTTTTGTCACCACAGAACTGTAGGCCCAAAACCGGACCTGAGGGTCATTTGAAGGTCAAGAGGAGTTGATAGGGCTGCCAACAGGACTGCTGAGAAGTGGCCTGTCCCTGAATGGGATATGATTCACCAGGTGATGTTCTTTAGGTTCACGCATCTTCTGTCCATTGCTACACATTAAGCCTCTACTAAAGGAGCAGGATATGTTCATCCACAACCCAATTCATAGTGCAATCCATATTAGCACAGACAGTCCAATTATAGTAGTAGCGTTTATCATTCTGGGTAATGGTTACTTCTGTTAAACAAACAAAAAAACACACACACACACACCACACACAGACACATAATCAGAAAACACAATTTCTCTATCTCCAGTCCTGTGCAAATGCCATGTTAAGGCACTGACTACAGAGTGGCAACACTTGGCTTCTGTGGTGTTTGAAAGCTCAGAGATCATGAACTTGCAGTAAAACTACACTGGCTAAAACCAGCCTCTGAATTCAATATAGCCTTCCAAAAGAGCCATCCGTCCTCTGGGGCTCCACAGAAGCCAGGAGGGATGGGTGTTAGTATCTTTCCCCCCTCCCCTCTCAGTTCCCAAATCCCATCTCTGAATTTCAGTCCCAGTAATATCACTGCATTACTGGTATATGCCATATTTCAAGTACGGCTATAATAATCCTTGGACTGACCAGTATTTTTATTATTTATGTTTATTATTATTATTACTTATTTTTCAGATTTTTACCCCACCCTCTGCTTACATAAAAGCAGATCGTTACATTAAAAACATAATTACAAGTAAAACAAATAATAAAATTATAGCAAAGTGCTAGTAGTAGTTGTTGGTGTTCATATGATGGTAGCAGCCAGAAGCCTTTATACAGCCAGTAGCCAGAATTCATTTATAGCCAGCAGCCAGTAGCCAGTATTGATTTATAAATGTATAAATTGGTGTGATTTCTAAATGCGCAAGCTGACTAAAAATCCACTAACAGCAACAAAACCCAAAGTTGTCCAGGGAAAGATTAGGCTATAACAAATATTTGTCAACAAAACAAAAACAAACCAGATGACCAATTATGAAATACTACTGAAATGCTCAATGAATGGTGGGAATGTGCATAGCAATTAGGAATATTTATTTGGATATCAACAAATCAAATAAGTACACAAAAAGGCAATTTTACTAATGTCAGTATAATCAATCATTTGTTTTCATTATATTATACATAATACTATTATAATTTGTTAATATTCAGATCTCCCTGTCATTCTGGTACTTAGCTGTCCGGTTTAGAGTTCAGATAGGTCAGAGGGCGGGGAAGAAAGAGAAGAAATATTGTAACTGACACAGAGGCTTTTCGCCAGGGGACACCAGATCTGGCCCAGCTGGGGTTGGTAGGCAGAGAATCTTTATCAACATTTTTCAGGTGCAGCAAGGTAATTTGCCTCAGACATGTTAGAAAGAGTATTTAAGGTGTCAGGAGATTATGTACAACCTACACTGGTCCTCTGACTGGCCCGGTATAGTAGCAGCAGTAGCTAGCTTTGGCAAGCAGCATAAATTACAAATTAATAGGATTAATAATAAAAATAACAAAACCAAATAACTTCTTTTGAAATGAAACCAAAACATGTCTGCATATCTGCAGTGGATAAGTGTAACTTAAACCTAAAGAAAAGCAGAGTAAGAACAAAGACACTGCTTGTTTCTCACCTCTGTACCATATGCTCAAAATAGCTTCCCGAATTCAAAAGCATGACAGAATTTGCTCAACAGTTGTTAGGCTGCTGATGTCACGAAAGACTTAGTGGCTTCTTAAAGTATTTATTTATGTATTTATGTATTTATGTATTACTTTCACTTTTACCCCGCCCTCCCCGCCAAGGCGGGCTCAGGGCAGCTTCCACAAAACTGATGAACAATATACATTTTGCAAATGATAAAATACAATAAATCATTTAAAACACAGACACATCAACTTAAAACATAACTTCAGTGGCGATAGAAATAAAGGGCAGTTTAAGGACACATATAGCGGTGCCACCGCACTAGGTCATGCTGGGTCTGAGTTCACACAGAGTGCTGCTGGTAAGACGCCATAATTTTATTTATTTGTTTACTAGATTTTTATCCCGCCCTCCCGCCGAAGCGGCTCAGGGCGGCTTCAATCAATCAATAATAATGATATGCCCCTGTGAATTTCCAAGGGGAGAACACCATTTAGTGAGTTTTCCCCAGGTGAGAAGCTGCCTTCCTCTGCCTCTAAGCCTTCTAACAACACCTCTTCCACAAAAATCAGAAGGAGAACGAATGATTCAGAAGTGGAATTGCAGACAGACACATTTAAAAGCCGACAGGCTTGAGTTATAGCAATCCTATGTAGGCAGATTAGGAAGGAGACAATACTTTCCACAAGATATCATGCACTCAAGTGTAGCAGTAATTGATTTAATCCGTTTCACTTTGCATAGATTTTCCAGTTTATACATTACTCTTTATTATTTCCATCTTGTTCCACTGCCCCTTGACTCATACTGAAAGTGGGAGCCAATGTGGTATAATGGTGGGCGGTGAAGGTTTTAGTTGCAGGGAACCCAAGGTTCAAATCCCTGTTTAGCTAAAAGGTGTTGCAAAAGCCTGTACGTGCATATTCTCATTCTCATTCTCATTCTCTCTCTCTCTCTCTCTCTGAATGCTTGTGCAATGATGAAACTAGAATTTGGGCACTTGAAGTTGCCTTACACTGAATCAGATCACTGCTCTGTCTGTTCTGACTGGCAGTAAGTCGAGCAAAGGTCTTTCCAGCCCTGCTACCCAAGATGCCGACCTTTCCCATCCTTTATGACAACAATCTCAAATGCATTGTGAAAGAAAAAACATATTCTTATTTATTTCCTTCATTTTTAGACCGTATTTCTTGCTGAGATTTCAGTGTTTTTGACTTTACTCTCTTCTATAAAGTTTGTCTTTTTTTTTCATTCCAGGAAAAGCTAAAGACTTGAGAAGAACTCTGTATTCTTCTATATAGCCCAGAAAAAAAATTAGTCAATTATCAAAAAAGCTGGATTTTGTTTTTGTCAGGGGCTACATCTCTTGGTGTGCAGAAGAGCAGGTATCTGGATCTTGACTTTGTTTCACTCTAGCCAAGACGGTGCTTACAAATTTTCCAGTGCAATCCTAAACAGAGCTGCACCATCCTAAACCCACTGACTTCGATGGACTAAGCAGCATTTAACTCTGCTTAAGAGGGCACTGTTAGTGTATTTTTGTTGCCAGGAACACTGTTAGTGACAAGGCCTATTCCAGACCAATTTTTCTGTCTCCAAATCTAGAAATTTAATCAAAACACTAAACCAGCCATTCCTCTTGGCTTTATTTGTCCATGCTTGACTTTCCTCAATTTTTTTTAACTGAGAAGCATTTATTTTGAACCTTTTTTGTGTGCTGCTTGCTGAGTCTTTAATACGTATTACCATCACATTTTTTGAAGCATAAGAACCATGAAAGCTGGAAATACAATCTATATTTGAAGCAAACCTCTTCTGTCCCGCTCTAGCGCAATATCAAGAACTTAAGTCGGGGCTATGCAAATAGGAGCAGACTGGATTCTCACTGGTTGGGGTCACTGCGGGCAGGAAGCAAGCAGAGCCTTCTCTGCCTCCCCAGCGGTGCCCTCTTTTACTTTCCCCTATGCAAATAAATGCCTGCCATTTACTCACATAGGAAATAAAAACAGTGGATTTGTCCACAACCGGTTGCAGTGAGGGCCAAACCTAGATTCCTCCGCCTATGAGACTGGATGGCCTGACCCGCACAAGATGTACTGGACTGCTAGAAGGCCTTGACCTATAACAAGCTACCTCATACATACAGCAGCTATTATTGTGACATTTGAGATCCCCCCCCCCAATGAAGCATTTTGCATGCGCACAAGAACCTACTGTTTAGAGTTGTCAGCCTCCAGGTGGTGGCTGGAGATTTCCTGGAATTACAACCGGTCTCCAGGATACACAGATCAGTTTCCCTGGAGAAAATGGCTGCTTTGGAAGGTAGACTCTATGGCCCTATGCCCCACTGAGGTCCCTCCCCGGGCTCTATCCCCCAAATCTCCAGGAATTTCAGGACCCAGAGCTAGCAACACTAGTTCTCACCAACACAATTTTGTTTCCCTTTGGTGAATATATACATTGGCAGACATACATGCCAGCAAGTGCTAGCACAATTAAAATTAGACCATGCTGCAAATTGTGGTGGTTTTTTTCATATGTCAAGGATCAAGCCTTTTCCAGTTCAGAATATCACTCTGTCGCCTCCAATCCACTATCACAACTCCAGCCCTAGGAATGCCAGCCTCCAGGTGGGACCTGGGGATCCCATGGGATTACAGCTGTTTTCCAGACTAGAGAGAACAGTTGTACCCCACTGAGGCCCCTGCCCTCCCCAGGCTCCATCCCCAAATCTCCAAGAGTCCCCCAACCTGAATCTGGCAACCCTACCCAACAACCCCCCACGGGGGGGGGGGGGACCTGGCAACCCAACCAGCCCTGAAGCCAAAAGAGGATATTAATGGCTTAAATTATAACTACACGCAGTATCGCTCGGTGGAAAACAGTTTATCTGTAGGTGGCAGTTTTTCCTTCTAAGCTGAGTTAGTGTGAGCCAGCTCACGGTTTTGTAGCCTCCACCTCACAGATTTTTGTCTTAGCTCAGGAAGGAGGGCTCCAGAGCAAACTAATTCATGCAGCAGCCAAATCGCTCGCTCACAACTTTAATGTCAGTAGCTCACAAAGTACAATTTTTGCTCACAGGACTCTACAGCTTAGAGGGAACATTGGTAGGTAGGCTCCCAAAGCCTGAAATAGCAGGGACTTTGTTATCAACAGCGTCTCAGCTAAATAGACATTTGTTGTGACGTGTGTACTGGTATAGATAGGGTAGTTTCGGGATTTAAAATTCGTTTTCAAAGCCAGGCTTCATCCCTGAAATGCACAGGTAAGAAGTGCTCCTAAGCTAGTTCAGAGTGCATTTTTTTTTCATAACTGTGTTAGCTATCTAGGGCCCCACATATCTGGATAACCCCCTACCAGAAAGTAGCGTTTCCAGAGATACCAGCCCCAGGAACTATTTTTCTTCCTAGGCACACAGGGCAGATTACAGAGGAGTCGTCTGCGAGGGCGTTAGGAATTCATGGGATGGATACACGGCATTGCCCCGCAGTCTCCGAAGGGGAGCTTTTGGCGCTCTTCGTCCCACACATTATTATCAAAAGCAACCGCGACGTCACGGCGACCGGTATGGATGTCTGCCTGCCGGGGGGGGGGAGAGATAAGAAGGACCCAGCCGGTTGATACCCGAACAGTCGCCGCAAAGCTGCTCGTGGAGCAGGGCGGCGCCTCTTACCGGCGTTGTTTCTGGGCCTGCCCAACACAGCTGTCAGCGGCGTCCCTCTCCGGTGCAGCCATGAAAGACCAGAGGCGCTGGACGACAACAGCCTCTTCCACGTGTGCAGAGGGAAGTGCAAAGGCAGCGTTTGTAACGGGCGCCAGAAATGAAACCCAGCGTTCTCGGCCCACATCATTGGTCCGGGTCACGTTACCGGCTGATTTCAAATTTCGTGACAGCTCTGAGCTCTCCCTCCCTCTCTCACCTCCCCCCCCCCCCCCAAGGAAACAGGAAGCTTCTCAGAGAGCTCACTACACGCCGCTCAGCCACGTCTTTTCACTCCAGCAGCCCCAAGTGCTCGGCGTGAATCGGCAGCCAGAAGAATCGGGCAATCCCTTTCAGATTCCCGGCGAGTTTCGTTCACAGCAAGACCCAAAACGGAAATCGTTTATCTGGACTTTTCACAGCAAGAACGAGAATGAACGTGTCTGTTCATAATACCAGACCAGACGCGGGGGGCTTGGGCATTCATGAAAACTGTCGAAATTGGAGGTTCCTCCAGTTCACATACAGAAGACACGGAGGGGTATAAAATGTTTACTCCCCCTTCCCTCCCCAGTTCTTGTCAATTTTAAACCACCGAAACCATCGAGTTGCAACTGCTTTGGGGATGTGTATTTAAATAATTGTTACCAAAGTATCTCTGGCAGACTGCTAGAAAAGAAACAAATCACTAAGCATGAAAAGCTTGCTAAGATGACTAGTTTGTGTAAATGTCCTATTCATTATATGTTGAGTGCTACAGTGAATTCTCCTTCCTCAGTTTTGTCTTCCATTTCCATCCATAGGCAAATGCTACCACCACTTGCATTTCTACTGGAAGCTCCTCGCACCCCCAACATGGTTTAATAGAAGTTGAGATGATGCATTATGGAGGAGAGGGTCCATCAATGTATCCTAGCCATGTTGACTAAAAGGAAACTTCCCTATTAAGAGGCAGTGCACTTTTGAATACCAATGCCAGGAGGCAACATTAGGGGAAGGCCTTCGCTTCTAGGTTCTCCAGAGTAACCGGTTGACCACTATGTGAAACAGGATGCTGGACTGGATGGACTACTGGTCTAATGTAGCAGGACTCCTGTGTTAAGCACCTCACCTGATGCATACAAAGCTTGTCCTCTGCCCTTGAAGTTTATTCCCTCCTCAATAAGGGAATTTAGCAAAAGAATAAACAGATCTTGCTACAGAAATATTGTGCGAGCAGGACCTTTGTAAACTTTGCTATCACTTTCATGGAATGGCTGGCAAAGCTTAAGACAAGGTACCAGAGCACCTGAAAAGCACAGGCTTAAGTTCCCAAGCCAGCCTGAAAACTAACAAGATAATTCCATTTGAGGAACTGAGATGGGCTGATCAGGAATGTCCTCCTGAAATTAGTCTAAGAAACAAACAGGGGCTGACTGCAAGAAGATGCAGAGATCACTTGAATATTGTATGGTGGACAGAGGTTGCTCATTGACAAAGGCATAAACAGAACCACAAGCATAGTTTTTATCCCCTTTATACTGATTTCACAAGATGACCAGGTGATCACCCCAGAGCCACAGAAGACTGGCAGACTAAAGGATAAGGCATTCAATGGCATCTGGCACCAGCCTCATATCCCTCGGTGTGTACGTTTCTTTGGGAAGAGCTGTAACTCTGTGGTAGAGCACGTGTTGCACGCATAACATCCAGTTCCCAAAACTTCTGATTAAGAAATCTCATGTAGCATAGTTAGTAAAAGATTTCTGCCTGAGACTCTGTGGAGTGCGTCAATCAGAATAGTCAATACTAGGAAAGAAGACCAATGATCTGACTCTGCAGAAGGCAGTTTCACATGTCCAGTTTCACAGCAAAGACATGTCCATTAACCCAGAGATCCAATCCAGGCAGCACAGGGCAAGCGATTACCTTCTTAGAGGTCATGTACAGTCCCATTTTCTGCTCCTCCCTGAGATATTTTAAGCAGGGAGACCACCTGGGGTGAGGGGTAGAATGGGTAAAACTGAAAGCATATTGCTCACTGTCTGCTTACTGGACTATTTGATTCTGACAAATTCTCATAACTGCAGGCTCCTGTCAATAGCCAATCCTTGCTTATAAATGCCCAGTTTAGATGTTTTTCAATGCTTTTAAATTAAAAAATGGGTTATTTTTCTCAGTAGTGATTTTATGAGAGGCTTATTTTCCCCACTTCACAGAAGATTAAATACAACCCCCATGAAAAGTGGTGCTATTACCGCACCATTCTATGGGTGTGTATTCTTCCAACATTCGAGTTCATCATTTGGATAGAAGGAAACAGCAGTAACTTCATGCCCTAGTGTGAGGAACCAAGGTCCCCTTTCAGATATCCATCATAAGACTACCCTAAACATGCCTCAGCCCACTGAAGCAGATTGTATGTTAAAAAAAAATGAGATTGCTGTGTGTTTCCCTGCCTCCACCAGACAATTTGGATGGAGGACAAGAGAACACCAAGGACTGTGACATGGGATGAGCTGTGCGAGGTTGGGGGGGGGGGGCTCAGTGCACAGCTGCCATTTTCAGTGGCATCTCTGTGTGGGTTGTTTTGGTTGATAGTTCTATCCTGAAAGTATTAGTCATGCAGGAGGGCAGTAACTATGCTGCTCATCACCTGCAGAAGCTTTTTCCGAAGAGGTCTGATGGAAAATGCCAAGTCCCTTTCCCAATGACTTTCCTGCAATATAGTCATAAAAGATAGCATAGTAGGGTCACAATATTCATTACAGTATCTTTGATCTTATTTTAAGCAACTTCAGGTGCTGGAAATTTACATGTGAGTCTTGAGAGAAGGAGCTGAGCTTGGCCTTTGGTTGTTTCTGAATATTCTGAATTAACTATCTCTTTTTTGCAGTATTTGTTACCATTAGAAGCAATTAATCAAGTGCCAAAGGAAGCTGTTGTTGAACAGGGCTGACGAATTACTTCCAGATGGTTTATTTGCCCAACTCATCAGCAGACACTTTGTTTTTTGCAAACAAGCTTTATTTACAAAAACTAAATATTAATTTGCATGGACACGTTGATCATCCAACAATATATAAACCTCTCCCTGGCACTGTCAAAACATATAAAGGGAATGAAAAAAATGTATTAGCTATAGTCTGAGCTCAGGCGCATCTTCCATTCAAAGTCAAATACTGCACTAGTACTGGCATTTTGGTCACTCGGTTGTGTTAAATTCATAGCCTTTCACAAAACCATTGACTGTGGATTTCCCAGGAGCAGAGGAGCAAGTCTTAGCAGTGCACGGACTGGCAGTTTCAATGGCTTGAATTTCAACAGCAATTCAGAAAAGCTTGTACTACCTAAAGGAATAAAAGGAGGAAAAGTAATTGCATCTCTAAATAGAAGGCACATACTGAAACACTATGACTGCTTCCACATACAGGTCACAATTCCCCTTGGTGATCTCATTGCCATTGCAGATGCAAATGAAGTCACAGCAACAACAAGAGCATCCAGAAATCTTTCCAGAAGGATTGTAATAAAGCAGGTTTAGGAAACAGTGGAGAAAACCATGGGAGAAGCCAGAGAGGGAATGGATGCATGATGTAGTCATATGGAAGCTCCAATAAAAACTGCAGCAGTTCGGGAGGCAAGTCATAGTTATAAGCCTGTGTGGAAGCCCCTGTATTTTAAAAGCAAAGACACTTTGGGGTTTCCTAGCAAGTGGGTAAAATATATGGCTACACAACAATGAAGGCTGGTGTAGCATAATGGCCAAAAGACTGAGCTGTGCATCAGAAGGTCCCTGATTCAGCCCTGACCTGGCTAGCCCAGGCAAGCCTCATCTTGTCAGATCTTGGAAGCTCAGCAGGGCTGACCCTGGCAAGTACTTGGATGGGAGACCTCCAAGGAATACCAGGGCTAGGACGCAGAGGCAAGTGATAGTAAGCCACCTCTAGGGGTTGCCAAAAGTCAACCATGACTTCCAGGCGCGCGCACACACACACAATACTCACAAAAAGAGAGAAGGTCCCTGATTCAAATGTCACCCCAGCTGTGAACTCACCAGATGGCTTTAGACAAGCTACTTTCTCAGGCCCAGCCCCCCCCCCCCTCTCATTATCTGCAGTATGGGAAAACCACATGTGGGTAATTTTAATGATCAGTGACTGCTTAGAGTTTGAAATCCTCTACTCAGTATATTATATTCTATTTTTGTTATGGTACCAGCAAGAAAAAAAAATCTGTCTTGTCTGTTAAGCAGCAGTGTTTTGTTTTTAATACAGTATTGATATTTAATCTTACCTTCCAAACCTCCAGCCAGCAGCTGCCCTGGAGTTGGGACAGAGTGGTATATGAGGAAGCAGGCTAAGATACTGAGCTGAGACTCATCAGTTGGCTGCCCGCTTAAATAGGAGTGCAAACAGACACCACCTCCAGCTGCAGTGCAAGAAAGAGGCACGCTGAGGATTAGAGGTCTTCTTCACTTACTAAATAATGAACTGAACAGATGTACAGAAGACATTAAAAAGCACTAACTGGTTTAGGAAAACCAGAGAATTATGTTACCAGCTACCATTATTGTTAAACGTCTCTTTCCTTTTTGTGATTATATTTGAATTTTACTTAATTACATCTTCATCTTGCACATTCCCGCATTTCACAGACCCTTGACCTGGCCTGTTTATAACTTTTCTGCCTCATGTATGTCTCACAGACTAACATGGCTACCCCCTAGAAGGAATTTCAGTCACTCAGTTATCCCCAAACACTTGTTCAAAGACACTTACCTCCCACCAGCAGCATTCTCAATGCATGAGATATTCCCTGGGGAGCTGTACAAAGCTGACTCCAAACAAAAGCCCACCAGTAATCCCTTCACGGCACATGCAGGGCCCTTGTCTCTTTGATTCCCGAACATTCTCTGCACACTGAAATTTATATTATGCTGTGTGATCCACAGACAACGTTCGAAGTGAACTGTTAAAAATATACATAGCCAGATTTTTAGAATGGCTTCAACATGGCTGGCTGGTTTTCAAAAATCTCCAGCTTCGCACAAACATTTATAAAACGTAAGAACCGCAATAGTTTTAGGGCAGGAGTTTATGCTCTTGACTTAATTGTGTGGACATTCCAGAGATGTCTCATGACTAATACCTCAACTGTGTCAGACTCATCTAAGCACTGACAGTCTTTTACCTTGAAGCCACTGGTCCAAAGCATTATCAATAGAACACTTCATCACTGGTAAAAACTCAGAGTTCATGAAAAGCCCTCGGTGTGGGTTCTTCCGCACTCTGTCCTGATGACTTCTGGAGTTAAAAAATTCTAGAACCAACTTTATCTGCCACAAATCAAACGTCTCAGACATTTCTCTTCTTTCTAATCTTCTCACAGCCTAGCAGAAAAATAAACAGAGAAGGAATGAACTTGTAGAAGCAAATAAACTTATCCCCATAGACAGAGCTTTTAAAACTCTATACAATTCTTTCTTGTCTTTGCCACTTCCTAATACTCTTTAAACGGGAGGAAACTTAAAGCTGAATTTATGGATCCAGTGTGACAGTTCTATAATTTTGTCATTCCTTATTTGTACAAATGGGCCTCTCCTACACATGCTGGTCAAGATATTTATTTGAAAAGTGGTATATAAATTTTGAAAATAAAATAAAGGAACTACAGTAAAAAAACAACATTTTTCTGTGAAAATGTATTCCATAAACTCACCCTTCAAGAGAGACTTCCAGAACTCAATTTGAAACACATCAGCACCTTTACATTTTTACTATTAGAGATTCATAGAGGCTTCTTTTCACAGAAATCAGCGGGAGTAGAGAAAACAGCCACATCATATGCACAAGCATAGCTATTGAGGGGCAAAAATGGGATCATTTACTTTACCTGGTCAATTGCTATATAAGCTGGGAGCATCTCTGGATTCTCCTGAGATACACACTCGTATAGGATAGACGAGAAGAGGTCAAACACCTCCAGTTTCTGAAAAGAGACACAGTTTACAAAGTGCACATCCTGAATGGCATCTAGCATACTTTCCTTTACTCTGCTGGTTTCTTTGGAGTGTTTAATAATGCAGGGTAGAATTTATACATGTATGAGCATTTCCCCACTCGTACTTCCTATTTTTAAGCCAACAAAAACAGATACTTTAGTCGTTCCAAAGCCTTTGTATAGTATAACTGTATTGTACAATTGGAGATTCGTTTTCCATCTATAAGGGGTAGAGTCTGCACTCTAGAACTAGCTTCTTGTCCTTTTTAGATTGGAGGAACTTTTCTGTTGTGCAGTAACATTTAATTAAACCATGATTTAAGGCAAAACCATGATTTAAGGCAAAAGATTAATCCTCCAATATGCATTAAATGGATATATTACAGCATTGCCTCAGGCAAAGATCACAAATGAATCCTCAAACTCAAATGGATGTAATCTTAAATATACCTTTCATCAGCTAGAAGTAGTTCAGAAACTAGAATTTTAGGTGGCAGCCAAGCACTTCCCTCCAGCTGAGGACCCCCTTTCCTATCATTTTTATATATTTAAAATATTTATATGCTGTCCTCCCAGCGTTCAGAAGAAAAATTGAAACAGACAATCTTCACAATACCAAAAACTATTAAAAAAAATTAGTCACAGCAATAAAACTTCAAAAGATGAACACCAACTTCCACTCAACCTGAAAAATCCAAACCCATCAGCAGAAATGGCTGTAAAAAATCCAGGTTTTGCAAGTCCTCCTAAAAGCCAAGATGCAGAGAAGCTGATGCCTCAAGGAGGCTGTTCCAGAAAGGGGCGGGGGGAGGTTTCATAGAAAAAACATTATTTTCTAAATGAAACTTTGACAGATCATCAGCAGGGATTGTTGAGCTGATTTCAGTATACACAAAGCTTGATACCCTTATTAGCTTACTTCTTTTTTAAAAAGCACAGTAAACGGCTGTTACAACATTTTTGTTGAAACACGTTCTCTCTATATATCTAATTTTGAATATAGCCCCAGAGTGTGGATCAAAAAATCCATACAATGGGGCAAATATACAGAAAAGGAAAACGTTTCTACCAATCTAGAAGAACCTAAAGGTTTGAACAAAAATCTTAAATTACAAAGAGAGGGGGAGAGAAAGGGGGATAAAATATCACTAAAACTTTAAAAATAACTGACAAGATTACCTCACAAGACCTCAGCAGCCATTTGGAATTACTTAGGCAACTGCAGGCAATTGTGGTATTGCCTAGGTAGTCCAAAATGGCTTCTGCAGTTCCATTTTGAAACCTTAGATGAGTGGGCAGGGAGGAGGAGGAGAATGAGTGGGCGGGCAGGAAAGGCAAGAAGGAGGAAGCAGAACCAGAATTGAGGAAAGAAAGGTCGAGCAGGAGGGAGAAAAGGAATCGGGGAACTGGGAGAAGCTGCAAAGAGCAGAGAAGGAACAAAGCAGGGAAAGAACAGAAGTGGATGTTAGATGTGGAGAAGGTGCTTGTGGGCTCACTTGTAAGTACCATAAGTAAATCTTATGAGACAGAGCAGTACACACATTCAGTTAAATGAATAAATGTCTAGGGTGTTGGTGAACAGCAGCTATGAATCAGCAGGGATTTTGAAAAAACAGTTTTTTTTTCAGAGAGTCAATATGGGCCTACAGAGAAAGACAGACAGCTCAAGATCAATTCACATGTTACTATTCCATCCTGTAGCCTTCCTGTGAACATCTGCAGGTTCATATTTGTTTGCATGGAGGAAATAACATGTAAACTGGAAGTGTACTGCATGTAACTGCAGTCATAAGAACAGCCTTTTTTAGAGCAGTTGTGATAGGGGGTATTGCTGCAGTTGCACATAACTGGGAATGCAGAGTTCTTTACCGTTCACATGGTTCTCCATGGAAACAGAAGCAAGAATATTTGTGTGGAGGGCATTCAACAGAGCTGCCTTAAATGCGAATGGGCTATTAACAGCTTAGCCCAGGGGTGGCCAAAGTGTGGCTCGGGAGCCACATGCGGCTCTTCCACACATATCGTGCGGCTCTCGGCAGGGCAGCTGAGGAAGGAAGGGGAGACATGCCTCCCCTATTGGTCTTCCTTTCCCCAGCCAGTGTTCCCCCCCCCTGGGTAGGCTTGAGGTGGGGGGGGGGGAGCAGAGCCCTCCCCATCTATTTGCTTTGTTTCTCTCTCTTTCTCCCTTCCTTCCTCCCCATCTATTTGCTTTCTTTCCACCTTTCTTTCTCTTTCTCTCTCTCCCTTCCTTCCTTTCACTCTTTCTTCCCCCTCCCTCCCCATCTATTTTCTTTCTTTGTTTTTCTCTCTCTTTCTTTCCACCTCTACTTCTCTTTCTCTCTTAAAAATAAATATCATTAGCAAACAAATATCATTAGACAAATAAATATAATTATTGATATCTGTTTTTATCCCTTTTGTTGTTATTTTTGACAGTCTCGTTTAATGCTAATATAAAGCAAATTTGCATATTTTTCAATAAAACACGTAATATTTGTTCATGTCTTGCAGCTCTCAAACACCTGACATGTATTCTATGTGGCTCTTACATTAAGCAAGTTTGGCCACCCCTGGTTTAGCCCATCAAAAATCAGGATGATGGGGGCTATACAAGATAGATTCCTATATGTATGCATGTATCTATTCAGCAGTCTGGAATATAATTTTAATGGGCACTTATATTTTTTTAATGGAAAGTTAGTTTCTTCTGCACATGAAATGCTCCTCCAGACTTTGATGACATATTCTGTCACCTAGACTGTTCTGACAATTTTAAATCTGTTTCCTCATAAAGAACACACTTTCTTAAAAGCAACACCTGACACGTACCTGCCCCATATTTGCAGCCGGTTTGCAAAAGTAGTCAGCAAATGAAAGCAATGCAGGATCAGATGTGAAAGCAGAAATGGCTTCTGGCTGAAAATAAAGTGGCATTTTAAATGAAGGATTATTTCCTCTTCTTTAGTTTATGAGAAACCACAGCCAAGATAATGCAATCTTTCACTTTCTTGACACAAAATGAGCACTATCCATTTGAAAATTTAGTGGACAGAAGTTACTACTAAATTATCACTTAGCAAAACAGAAGGGCTGTATGTGGTTAACATGTTTGCTATCCTACCAGTGCAGCCAATCAAACCATAACAATCTGAACCTCTTCGGAGGATGATAATTTTCCCTCTGAAATTTGAACACTGCAGGACCAGATTCACAGTTTCATTCGAGTCATAAAATGCCATATGACATTTCTGAGAAAGTGAGTTGTGACTCACAAGGGATCGTATTGAAATAAACATTGTTGGTCTTTGAGGTACCACTGGCCTTTTGGTTTATTTTACTGTAACAGTCTAACATGGCTACTCCTCAGCAATCAGCTGGGCTGGCAGCCACCGTCAGTACAGGCTCAGAACTTGACTACTTTAACCTGTTACTCAGTTTCCATAAGGAACTGTCCTTCCTACCTGGTAGGTTAAATTGATATTGAGTTTTTACAAGGGACACTGAAATTCTCATACTGAAATGTACATATATAGCTGCCTTATACTGAATCAGACCACTGGTCTATCAAGGTCAGACTGGTGGCAGCTCTCCAAATGTCTCGGGCAGAGATCTTCCATATCACTTACTGCCTGGCCCTTTTTTAACTGGTGACACCAGGGATTGAACCTGGTACCTTTTGTGTGCAAAGCAGAAACCCTACCACTAAGTCACAGCTTAGGGTTGCCAGGTCCCATCTTCTCCCCCTCAGGGGGATTTGGGGGGTGTCCCAGGAGGGGCTGTCCACAATGCGATGACATCATGCAGAGTGACATAATCATGTCGGGGACACAGCACTGGGCGCGCACCCCCCAACTTTCCCCCAATCATTTAAAGGGAACCTTCCCTTTAAATGGTTGGGGGGGAAAGCAGGCACCGCACATGCCTGCCCTGCAAGCTGCAAATTTGCATCTTGCAGGGCAAGCGTGCATGGCCCCCACTTGAGAATAGCAGGCACCCCATGTGCCTGCCCTACAAACCACGAATTCATGGCTTGCAGGGCAGGTGTGCATGGCACCTGCTCTTTTTAAATGGGGCTGCAGATGACTGTTGGAGGCAGGCTTTCCCCTGCCGGCCAGCTGGCTGGCATCTGGGGGGAGCCACAAAAATCAGGGGATCCCCCACCCCCTCCTGGGGACTGGCATCCCTAGTACCACAGCCCCATCCTCAAATAAAAGTCGTTAGTCATTAAAGTGCCACAGGACTTTGTTCTATTTTACCAGCCCAGCTGCATGGTCTGATAAATACCAATGACGCAGACACAAAAGCAGCTCAAAACACATCATCTTATTAATTATAAACAGAGTATGAGTTCAGGGTGAGAGTGCCCAATCTGGACTGCTCATGAATAATACGGGCAGAATTTTCATAATATACCATAAATGCAACACAGGCCAAACAGTTAACCATCATGCAGACTTTGTTTACCAACTACCAGGGAGCCATGACGATCAACGTCAAGAAATTCAGAGGAAAATTTAAAAAGCACTTTGTGACTTGCCACACACAATTTTCACCTGAATGAGCTACATGTGCATTCAAGCACAGTTTGCATCTGTTCGGATTCAGCTGCGGTATCCCTCAGTTTGGGAGGGAAGGCGGCATGGTATAGGCTGATCTCATCAGATCTTGCTAGCTAAGCAGGGTTGGTACTTGGAAGGGAGATCACCAAGAAAACTGTGCAGAGGGAGGCAATAGCAAACCACCTCTGCTTCTCTCTTGCCTTGAAAACCCCTAGCTGGGGTCACCATAAATTGGCTGTGACTTGACGGCACTTTTCACACACACACACACACACACACACACACACACACACACACACACACACACTCCTCAGTTTATTCTACAACACCGTGGTTCTGACAGCATAATTCTCAAGTATGGGGAAAACCCCCCACTAAATTCATCTTTTTGAAAAACATTGGCTTGGATCCAAACGAATGTTTCCATGGGCAGAAGGCCTTCCACATGCCGAGTAACTTTTCCCCACTACACCCTTCCTATGGTAGCCCCAACCCCCCCCCCTTTCCTGTTCCTGGGGAGAGGGGATTCCCAGGAACAGGAATGAGGAGTGTGTGGCAATCAACCTTAAAAGTCCTACCAGTCCTCCAAGGCCCTGAACAAAACCTTGTGATTTAGGTCTCATGCAAATCCAAGTGATTGCCAGCCAATCAGAGCCCACAGAACTCCACTGAATGGAAGGGGCTGAGCCAGCCTCCGGCTGTCCTCAACCAGAGCCAGGGCTAGCCAACCTGGTGGAACTCTCTGCCGAGTTACATCCATGCCCTGGGGGATAGGCTACAATTCCGCAGGGCGTGCAAAACAGAGATGTTCTGCCAGGAGTTTGGATGAGGACAGCAACGGTCCCGTCTTGGCACTCCCATCCTCCTCCCCCCTGCCCCTTCCCCCATGAGACAGCGGCATTATTGGGATTTTAGTGCCATCGATAGCTAATTAGATTACTGGGCTGATCAGACTGGTTATGATGTTTTACTGTTTTAGCCTGATCTTAAATTGTTTTATGCGATGTTTTATCTCATTATGTTGCACACCGCCCTGAGCCCAGTCCTACTGGGGAGGGTGGTTAATAAATTCAATTAATAAACAAATAAAGAAAGAAAGAAGGGTGAAGAAAAGCATTTTTCTTTTGGATAGGGTTTTTCATGGCTCTGCAAAGAAGTCTCAGCTTATCCAGGCTTTTATTTGACTTTTTTAAAGTTAGGGTTTGGGGGGTCATCTTAAGGAAGAAAGCTTATTTTAGAGGGCCCATCACTCCTAATTGGTGTGTGTAGGTTCTGTAGTAAGGTGCTCTGTGAGAGAAAAGAGCAGCCTTGAACCTGCTGAGGTCCCCTATCCAAAGAAAGAGGTATCAAATCTCCCCTCAGAGGTTATTCACTTTATTTGAGAGCCAGATTAACTTTATATATTTAAATTATCCACACATCATTTTTAACTTATTAAATACTTCATTTTCTGTTAAATAAACCTTATTGTTCATGTCCATCTGTGTCTTGTCTGTTAAGTTATCTCTATCTACTTCACATATAAGTACAGCCATAATCTGGCATGTTTCCAAATAAGAGACTGGAACCTAAGAAACAGTGGTCTCTATCTACTGCACATATAAGTACAGCCATAGTCTGGCATGTTTCCAAATAAGAGACTGGATATTTTTCAGACCAGAAGGCGGTTGCCTCACTGCTTTCCCCTCTCTATCTCATCCCATAGCCGCTACAGTGGCATTTGGGGGTGCTAGGGGGAGGCGAAGCTTGGAAAACCACACTCCGCTGGCAGAAGACCTTCTGCCCCACAGAAACATCCGTTTGAGTCCAACCCTCTGATATACAGAAGAGGAGAACAATGAATTTGGGCTTAACTGCATTAATTAATTTTTACTGACACATTCCTAGCCTCTAGATATGAACTCAGCAGCCTATACGAGTTTCCCTGTATTAGTTTCCCAACATATGACTAACTTCATAACTCAATGAAAAATTCAGCTTCCTAAGCTAAGCACTGTTTTGTTGTACATTCAGGCCAACATGCACATGGGATGCTCTGATATATTGCTGCAGCTGGCAGTATTGCTAGTAAATCAGAAAGCAACACAGACTCACTTTCAGCTTTCTTTGCTTCATGGCTGCACAATGATTACCTTGAAAGCACGAGCATCTGCATTTCGATGTGTGACAGTCTGTGCCAGCAAACTACGCCAACCCATTGGATCCTCCTTGTATGAAAGCTGCCCGGCTCTCAATTTGACATAGAGGACACCATCCTTGGACAGAATTGATCTGGAACAGAAATTAAGAGCAGATGACAAAACTTCTTTAAAAGCGTTCATTTTTCAGGTTAATATGTGGACAACGGACTACAATTTAATGACAGTAGTTACAAGGAAAATACCTTGTTGCATTGTGAAGCCGGACAGGTATTCTACATCCTACCCAACTGTCTGTATGAAACACTGTTATTTGTATCCATGGATTCTACTGAAAAGGAGATCTGCAAGTATGCCTCTGTCTTGTATACAAAGGGAAAATGGAGGAACGTCACAAAAGGGGTGAAAGCAATCTGCAGACTTTCCAGAAGGGAACTCGTATTTCCTTAAAGGCCTTTAGGGGATTTGTTTCTTGGTACATTATCTGGTTTTGGATGGAAAGAACAACTCTTTGGGGGGTTGTATCCTGGGTGCTTCCATATATAGGATTCACTTTTCATACTGTCAATATATTAGTACAAGCAGAGACCCAAAAGAAACTTGCAAGATGGTTATCCCATTCTTCACACCTTTGCTTCCTCCCCTCTCCCCCTACCTCTCTCACACATTCTAATCTCTCACCACTGATGCCTGAAGTAGATCCCTGCAGAGGCCATTCCAAAAGGTACTGGGGGGCAGTCAACCCTCTCTGAGGGTTTTCCCCTTCACTTCTTGGATTTTTCTGGAGACCCAGGGAGTCCCATGAGTCTGTAGAAAAAGCTGTTGGGGAGTGAACCCTCTGTTGGCAGAAATAAGTATCCGCATGGAAAACAGAGTTTGGCTATTAGATATATAGATGTTTCAAGGGCAAAGAGACAAATGTTTTGCATTTCTATTATTTGGATTTTCATTCTGCAGAACACTGTGCCCTGTCCATCTGCACTAGATTCTTTTGTTATGTGAATGCAGGTGGATCCCAACGTGGGTTTCCATGTGCAGAAGGCAAAATCCCACATATACTTACCCCCAGTAACTGATAACACCTGCAAGCGAAAGGGTTGGGTTTTTTTTTTTACAAAAACTGCAAGGACAGCTCTGATCTGGACACTGTGCCACTGTAATCATGATGCACTGAGCACCTATGGAACATCTTCCATCATGAATACTCACTTCAAATGATGCACGCCTTTGCTTAAATCTATCAGCAGTTCCCAGTACCGTGGACCTTTCACTCGGATCTAGAAACATACAATATTCCAGCAGTTAGCTACAGGCCAGAAAAATAAATGTACTGGGTGGGATCCAAAGCACCATAGGCTGTTTATGTCTAACATACAAGGGCGTTCCAAACACTTTAGTCATTTTAGCCAATGTAACATAGCAGTCAGGGCTTCAGAGCATGGGAGAGGCTGCAGGTGTGTGGGGGGTGGAAAGCTGAAGAGTGAGGGGGAAAAAAAGGTAGGTTTATGATTGGCTGGGAAGGAGATAGGGTTGCCGACTCCAGGTGGGAAATTCCTGGAGGTGTGAGGGATGGAGCCTTGAGAGGGTGAGGTTTCAGGAGGCATGGGACCTCGGACAGGTACAAAGTCATAGTCTCCACCCTCCAAACCAACCATCCCCTTCTGGGGAACCATCGTTGCCAATCTCCAGGTGAGGGCTGGAGATCACTCAAATTACAACTGTTCTTTAGGTAGCAGAGATCAGTTCCTCTGGAGAAAATGGTGGACTCAGTGTCATTATACCCTGCTGAGGTCACCACAGCAAATTGACACTGAGTGTCCAAGGCCAGGGCACCTGCCCTTTCTAGAGGCCGTTGTATTTATTTACACAACGGGCCTTTTTCCTAGTATATATACATATATACATATACATATGTATACATATGCATACATATGTATATATACTTATACATACACACACACACACCTTACCTTTCTGAGAGCTTGAGTTCGTTTATAAATATACAAACCAAGAATCCATTAAGAGAGTACAAAATGACTCAAAAATCACAACTAGAAAACCTCTTTGGTTTCTATAAAATTCAACAGCAGTCCCCAGAAATCCCTCTCAAAATAAAACCATTCTATAGGTCTTTTTAAAGACCACCAAAGGAGAACCCTGACACATGTCCATTAGTAAACTGCTCCACAACTGTGGGCCAATGATAGAACAAGCATGGCTTCTTGCTAAGGACTTGCTATTAGTTGGGCAGAAGGGACCGTCAACAGGGGTGGCTGGGAAGATCTAAGAGACAGTTGTCCAAACAGGCATCCCGAAGGCTGAACATCTCCTGGTGTTGTACTCTCATGAAGTGCAAGGGGCAATTCCTGGGAGAAAATAGCCCCTGTTCCCCTGAGCTTGTGCAGAAACCAGTTTCCACTGGTGCACAGGAAAAGGCATGTGTTTACTGTCCCCTTGCCACTTTGCATAACACATATTTGTTATCATAATCACTAAGCTCTATAAATGGACAATAATGCTAGGAAAAGTTGAAGGCACCAAGCTGAGATAGATTGGCTCAATCAAGGAAGCCATGGCTCTTAGTTTGTAACATCTGAGCAAGACTACTAATGACAGGATGTTCTGGAGGTCATTAATTTATAGAGTCACTATAAGTCAGTGTAGGAAAGCAGTGCAGATGGATCCACTATTCTCCTGCCTGGAAATTGGGAACCCGAAAGTATTTGTGTGCTAAGAGCATGAGGTACTGCTTAATGATGCAGTCAATTTGGCCTTGGCAGTTGCGAAGGAGATAAGGAGCTGTGAGCTTGGAATCAACATATTCCAAGCTCTGAACGAATGCTTGTAATTTTCCCTTACAGAGGAAGACGGAGGGGGAAGGGGGAAGAAAGATATAAAATAAAACGCTGGGGAGTGAAAAACTTCAGACAGCTTCCTGCAGACTTGTGTCCTGTTGTCTTTGCATCGCGTGAACCCTGCACCCACACTACAAGTCAGAAGTGACTTGATGTCACTTAACGTACAAACAATACCTATAAAATAAATATGCTAAATTTTCTCATGGTTGTTCTACATAAAGAGGAAAAAAACTGTTTCTCTCCCTTATCCAGCTGTTTCCATCTTAATTTGGTGTGGTACAATGAGAATCTATCTGTAAAAGAGATATTTACTAACATGCTAAAGATGTACAGTTAGCTGGAAAGATTAAGCTACAACTACCCCCACACATACACACTCACACCAGTACCATATCAGCTCTGCCAAATGGATGCATAAGTAAACTAGGTTAGTTAGGTTGTAACAATACATTCTAAATGTAGCACATAGACACTGGATTTGCTAGCCATGAACTGGATATAGGTATTTTAATAAATAAATTTGATTTTTTAAAAAAGTTGGAAATGAAAGAGACGTGTGCTAATAGTTACTTATTTCTTTATTTAAAACATTTATTAGTCACTTTTCTCCCTTGTGGAACTCAAGGTGGCTAACAATATAAATAAAATAATTATAAAAACACCATAAAAACAGTATGAATAAAACAAAAATTATAAAAACACATAAAAGGTCACAATTTAAATGTAACAAACCCTCCAATTAGGATTGTCAATAAATAAGAACCAAATCAGTCAAATGCAGTTCTAATTAAAACTGTCTTCAACTGTCTCCTGAATTTCAACAGTAAGGCGGCCAAGCGCACCTCCCTGAGGAGATTATTCAATAATTGTGGGGTTGCCACTGAAAAAGGTCCTCTCTTATATGCCCACCAGAAGAGCTGCTTTGAGGCTTCTCCCTGTGATTTTAATTCCCAGGCAGAAGCATAGAGGCACAATCAACACATTAAAATTACTCCCCCTTTAGAAAGACAACCAATCTTTGATATGCAAATGTAAAAATTAACAAACAGGCAATACATTCCCAGGCACCATGCTAGTTACAGTTTTTGAACTACCTGGTTTCAAGCGAGTTCCTTCCTACCAAAGAGAGGGTTATTGAGGTAAAAACCAGAAGCAGAGGAGGAAATGGAAAGCTCTCATCAGTTAGTAAGGTGCTTTTTCAAGCCCCAAGTTCAATATTTCTGCTAGGTTAAATGGCTTGTTTAGATTAGCAGCCCACACATTGAGTTCTGTTACATACCTGTTTCAACAGATGAAGTTCGGGGAGAAGGGTAGGTGCCATTAGCTCTTCAGTTGTTTCTTCGTACCACTGAGTTCCCTTGAAAATACGGGGAAAAAACCCTTTGGAATACTTTTTGTCTAGCCTGTAATTCAGGAAAGCACACCACCACCACCACCACCACCAAGAAAAAGATCCACAAAACAAAACAAAAATATTGTGTGATAGCTTTTCTTGTTTAAGACAATAAGCATGGAAATTGTTTCATGCTATCTGATTTAGAGAATATAAATACGCCAAAGAACAGATGGAATCCATTCTACATCATCACATACATCCATGCTTACCAAGAAAAAGATCCACAAAACAAAACAAAAATATTGTGTGATAGCTTTTCTTGTTTAAGACAATAAGCATGGAAATTGTTTCATGCTATCTGATTTAGAGAATATAAATACGCCAAAGAACAGATGGAATCCATTCTACATCATCACATACATCCATGCAGAGGAAAAGTGAAGCAATTTCATCAGGCATTACTGATGTTCCTTTTGTCCCTGGATGATAGTGGTCATGGGTACAGTTTCTCCCAGTATAAAATGCTTCCTTGATACTACAAAATGTTATGTTTAATCTGCAGACATTCCTTCTTAACTGTTGGCCTTGGTTTACACAATCAGCTGGGTGTGATGCTGAAATAACACAAAGGAGGAAGGACGCAGGAGCGTTCCAAGACAACTAGGCCCTCTGAAGCACCATCTAATCATGGGAAAGTCCAGTTAAGAGCGATTCTCCGACTTTTTCTGAGAGGAAATGAGTCGTGCAATCTCAGCGTTTGAATGAGTGTGCCCTCACATGGATTGCATTCTACGTCAACATGATTTCGTACTTCTGAAACTTTGCGGTGGTTCCACAAAGTAGCTAAAAGCATGAGTAATATGCTGGAAATCTCAATTTCAAACCACGCACTTTGAGCTGGCAGCACAGATCTACCATTCCATCCACGAGGGAGCAGCTGAGCAGCCTGGCTCTCTTAAGGGCCAGCAATGGCACACAGCCAGGGGGCCCGCTAGGAGGAAACCACTTAGGAGGGAACAGCTTCCCCCTTTAAACCCACCCTACAAAACACAATGTGCCCTTTGCTATCTCTTCCTTTCATGACACCCCTTATATCATTCAGAATCCACCTACCTTGTATGTAACCTCTAGGAGTGCATAGCAAGGGGTGTCTGTATCCACATCCATGGGCACGAGGAGCCTGGGCTCCGCTGCCAGCACATACAAATGCCGCAAGGCCTGCAGGTGATATCTGTGTAAAAGATAAATGTGTAAGGAACACCTTTTTCCCATCCACCTTTTGAGATCAATTGAAAAGGTCCTGCATAAAAGTCCTGTCCCTTAAAAAGCGAGATGCATGGGGATGTGTGTATTGCCAAGAGGCAAAAAGGTATTTTTCCGCTAATGGATGTGGAAGCAGTAAGCACACAAGTGGTGAAGGAAGACACCTGGCTTTATTGAAATCTCTCTCTGGTAATTCACATAAAACAAATCTACAAGTCTTAAAACAGAGAAAACGTGGTTGCACTTACATGTAACTGTTGTTCATCGACTGGTCTTCTATGCAGGCACACACTGGGGACTGCGTGTGCACAGGCCAGTCGTGGAAATGGTTTCCAAAGCTTTCTAGTAGACTAGGAGCACTGCTCCTTCCCTCTAGTGCTTTCCTGCCAAAACGATCACACAACCAGGAGGAAGGGCGCTACTCCCTCAGTTCTCTCTATGCTGCCACCAGAAACCCCAAGAAACTAGGGTTCCAGAGAGTTCACAGTGGGGCAGGAGGGAGGATGTGTGCCTGCAACTTTCTACATCATTCAATGAACAACATTCAATGAACCATTCAATGAACAACAGTTACAGGTAAATGCAACCCCATTTTCATCATTGTGGCTTCTGTTAAGTCCCACATTAGCAAGGTGGGTGTGAAGCTCTCAAAAGAAGAGAGCACAGAGGACCGCCCTTCCAACAGTTGTTTAGCGTCCGATATTGACCTTCACCCAGTGCTGTCTAATAAAAGAGCAGAGAGCTCTCTACAAGTGTCCCAAATGAAATACATGCAGGGACATGGCAAATAAGAACAGTACTTTTTTGGGGAGAGAGCGATGACACATAAAGTGGCATTGAACAGCCGAGGATGAGCTGTGTGAGGATGCTGACCATGTGCGAAATGAGGACTGAGGGACAATCCATGGTAGGGGATCCTGGCCAGGGCATCACATTGTGAAACTTCATGACTGGAGGGGGGCAGAGGTTAGAACCCACAATGTCCTCATTCCACAGCTGGAAGTGCTGCATACGACAAAACCCTACTCTAAACGAAGCACCAGGGAACTGCAAAAAAATCAAATGTGGGGGTATAACCTCTGTTTTGTAACATCTTTAGAAATTCAATAAGGAAGAGGAAAGCTTAGAGAGTCTGAGTCCCAAACAGTGGCCAAAACATAATCAACAGCAAAAGAAGCAGGGTCCAAACCCTGTTACAGCCTCAGTAGAGACTCTTTTCCACTTAGAGGTGCAAGATATAGTAGTGAACGAGTGATGCTTGCCACTCAGAAAAGCTGGAAGCTACTGCTACAATGCTGGAAAGGAGCTGATCAAATTACCAAAGGTCAGTGGGAATGAAAATAAGGAGATCTGCACCATAATAATGAAGGCAGTGAAAATAGGTGCGATGCGGCCAAAGAAAGGATGGCCAGAATGCACCATAAATGAACCTTGTGCAGCTTGCGGAGTGATCTGCACAACGAAACAGAGAAAAACCCCCATAAAAACTGATTACCTCACAGGAACAATGCACCATAAATGAACCTTGTGTAGCTTGCAGAGTGATCTGCACAACGAAACAGAGAAAACCCCCCATAAAAACTGATTACCTCACAGGACATGATTATTGCATTCATTCAATATCTGTGAATTAAAACTTAAGTTTCCCAAATGAAGCATGCTTTATCCACTGGACTGAAGTCGTTCTCGGCATTTTGTTTTGCTCTAATTGTTAGAACCTTACCTGTTGTCAGTACTGTGAACTGGGAAGTGAGGATACAGAGCACAAAGAAGAGCAGCAATTGAAGAATTTGAAGTGCTAAGAGAATACCTACGAAACAAAAAAATCCCTGCAGTTTTTATCTGTAAGCAATGATGAACATTAAGTCTCTCAAGAAATTACAACCTATTATTGTAAAACAGAAGACAAGGATGTGGCATTAAAGAAGAAGAAGAAGAGATTGGATTTATACCCCGCCCTTCACTACCCAAAGGTGTCTCAGAGCAGCTTACAAACTCCTTTCCCTTCCCCTCCCCACAACAGACACCCTGTGAGGTAGGTGGGGCTGAGAGAGCTCTTTCGAGAACTGCTCTTTTTCAAGGACAGCTCTTATCAGAACTACAGCTTGCCCAAGGTCATCCAGCCAGGTGCAAGTGGAGGAGTGGGGAATCAAACCCGGTTCTCCCAGATTAGAGTCTACGCACTTAACCACTACACCAAACTGGCTCTTAAAGTATTTGAGGCATGAAAAGAACCTCAAAATGCTCTGCATGTTTTTGTAACATAGTCAAAAACACATGCATCCGAATTCTACATCACAGTAAAAACAATTATGATATCAGAAGATAAGGAGATGCCCGATACAGAATCAGACCTTGGTCCATCCAGACCAGCACTACTGACTCTAGCAGGCAAATCTCCAGCATCTCAGACAGGGGGTCTTGCCCAGCTCTGTCACCAGATATCCTGTTAACTAGAGATGCCAGGGAGTGAATCTGGTGCCTCGTGCTCAACCGTTGAGCTACTGTGCCTCCCCACTGGCAAAATATATTTATGCAAATATTGTTAATTAACAATATGCCTTCAGTGCTCTCCTATCTCTTCATTTCTCAGCCAAAAATAATTTCAAATTCTTTTATGTGCACAGAACACGGGGAAAGAATTAATTATGCAAACCATACTGATGCAAACCGGTATAGTTTGCATAATTCATTCTCCTCCCATGATCGGTGCACATAAAGAACTTCTAATTATTTTTTACTGAGAACTGAAGTAATACAAGGAGGCAACGGTTTACAAATTGGAGAAACATGGCCTGTGGGGAGTGTATGAGAGCAAGAAAAGGAGTGCTGCACCAAGCAGAGAGCAGAAAACAAGAAACAATTGGTGCCGCTGGAGAATTAATTTTAATTCACTGTAAGATCCCTACACATTTCACATCATCAGGGAGACTGGAAGTAAATACAAGAATAAAAATCTTAAAAGCATTAATTAAAAAGCATATTTTTAAAAGACAGAAAGAACTGAGCATACGAAGAAAAAAAGATCAAAGCAAATAATATTGGGCTTTGGATATTCTTTCACAAACACAATAAGAAGTTTGTACATTTAGACATAATTAAGAACAAAAAGGTTTTACCAAAAGTAACTACACAGATGTATTATAAATGACCTGTAAAAAGGACAGTCTGGACACTTCCCACTGCAATAGTGTTTGAGCAAAAAGAGTGAATTAAAATTAATTCTCCCACTGCCCTGAATGTCTCCAGTGTTTTATTCTTGTGGACACGGGTATGTACCAGAGCAATCAACAGCCACAGCAGGAAATGTGGAACCGTGCAGCACAAGGAGGCTCCATTTCCCCCTCAGTTTCTGCCCAGCCCCTACTCTGTCATCTGAGATTTTACAAGACATCTGCCCATGTTTTCTATTTTTTCCTTAGCCATGAGGATTGCAAACTTGCTACTGAAGGTGACAGAAAGACGACTCTCCAAATACCCATTTCTAGGACTGCACAGCCTGTTTATCTGTCAGGTAAATTTTTATCCATCCCTTCCTCCAAGAAACTCATAATTCTTCCTTCCTCATTTTATCCTCACAACAACCCTGTGCAGTAGGTTCAGCCAACAGAGAAAGAGTGAATGGCCTAAGGCCACCAAACAAAGTCCACAGGTCAGTGGGGATTAGCCTCCTGATCCTAGTCCAGCCCTCTGCCCACTACGCCACAACAACTCTCTCCTTAGTCATTAGAGCAGCCTTTTACATTGAGCAACCTTGAAATAATAGATTACCTTCCTCCTCCCAAAAAAAGGAGTCCAAGAGCCATGTGATGTGCCATATGGAACCCATAGTTCATCTCCCCACCAGTCTTCTTGTGCATAAAACGACACAGTTGCAGGACCTTCAGATTTCCAGATCCTGCCATCACCATCGCCAAGGAGAGCAGCACCACACTCAGACAAGTTTCCAGGTTATAATGACCTGCCTTGAATAGATATTAAGGAGACCATTTGTCAGTTTCATTTTTATACCTTTTAAATATACTTATCCTTAGGGACCATTTTCAACATATCTAACTGTGCTAATGACTCTAGCATCATATAAATCACCCCATACTTTCCTTATGGTCACTCGATAAGAGTCCCAAATGAACGTTTCTAAAAATAAAGGAACGGTACCATATAATTAAGAGAACTGGTATATCAAACTGGCCCTCTCTGTAAAAATCTACATCTTTTAGTAGATGCTCTTCAAAGTCCTGAGAGTTGGTGTTTCCAAAAACGATTGTAAGACTTTTCAAAAAATTAAAAAACTTGAGAGAATTTTCAATTATTGGTTCCTATTTCAATGACCAAGAGTTCCTATCTATACCTTGTGGCTAATAGCCACTGGTGGCCTTCTGCTCCATATGTTTATCCAATTCCCTCTTGAAGCCGTCCATGCTTGTAGCTGCCACCACCTCCTGTGGCAGTGAATTCCATGTGTTAATCCCTCTTTGAGTGAAGAAGTACTTCCTTTTATCCGTTCTAACCCGACTGCTCAGCAATTTCATTGAGTGCCCGTAAGTTTTTGTATTGTGAGAAAGGGAGAAAAGTACTTCTTTCTCGACCTGCTCTATCCCATGCATAATCTTGTAAACCTCTATCATGTCACCCCTCAGCCGTTGTTTCTCCAAGCTAAAGAGCCCCAAGTGCTTTAACCTTTCTTCACAGGGAAAGTGTTCCAACCCTTTTATCATTCTAGTTGCCATTTTCTGCATTTTTTCCAATGCTATAATATCCTTTTTGAGGTGTGGTGACCAGAATTGCACACAGTATTCCAAATGAGATCGCACCAATCATTTATACAGGGGTGTTATGATACTGGCTGTCTGATTTGTTTTCAGTTCCCTTCCTAATAATCCCCAGCATAGCGATGACCTTTTTAAATTGCCGTCGCACACTGTCTCGACATTTTCAGTGAGTTATCTACTACGACTCCAAGATTTCTCTCTTGATCAGTCACCGCCAGTTCAGACCCCATCAACATGTATTTACAGTTAGGATTTTTGGCCCCAATGTGCATCACTTTGCACTTGGCCACATTGAACCCCATTTGCCACTCTGACGCCCACTCACTCATCCTTGAGCTCTGATTCAGTGGTCCAAAAGTGCAGCAGAAGGTAGATGTCCTTCCCCAATAACTGGCGTAAGCTCAGTACAAGCACCCCATCCTACCCTCCAAACAATAGATTGGGCTCGTGTGATCACAATAACATTCAACCAAACAGTATCATGAAATCAAGTCTGATTGGTTCCAGAAGTAAACTTATTGGCACTTACTATGGAAGCTGTAGCAGAGGACAAGCACTTCATGAAATCTTTTGCAAACGTGTACTAGAAAGGGGAATTCAAAATACAAGACAAGCTCAGAAGGCAGATAAGAAGACTATACCATATACCAACACCTCAGTCTGAAGTTGTGCACATGCAAAACATGCACCCTACTATTTTGAAACAAGGGAGTCCCTCCCATGATAAAACATCTGCATCTTTATTTCATAGGATGATAAAGTGATAAGATGCTGAAAACCACCCAGCCCTGAAGCAGAAACCACTAAACATTTGATGTGGGGATAAGAAGCAGGGCCTCCTCAGTTACAGCCCCAGAACTTCATGGAAGTTCCCTCTTCAAACCGGCCTGCTACGGCTTCACATTACAAGTACTAAGGAAACCTACAAGTATTCAGGAAACCAGTTAAAGCATTTGTTCACACATTTTAAATAAAGAACTGAAACTGACAACTAAATATTCACTTCCTATAAATTATAGCAAGGACGATGTAGTTTAATGAGCCTTAAGCATCTTTCTCTGTATTACACTTTTTTAACTTCAAGGAGATCAGGGCAGGATAACTACTCCTCTCCTGTCCCATTTTATCTTTAGCCTGTGAGGCACATTCGGCTGAGACAGAATGACCCGCCCAAGGTCACCCAGTGAGTTCCATGACTTGAGTGGGGGAGTCCAACCCAGGTCACGTGTAAAAAGGAGAAGCGAACAAGTTGTCCTGGACATGAGATGTCCACATATGTCATTACTACTTTTGAAAAACTTTCCACATGTCTCAAAGAAAGCCAAACCAGCCACACACTGTAAAAGAACTGGCCTGAGGAAAAGTCCTTTTCAGCTTTAAGAATGTGATGACGTGATTTCATAGATAAACCTATTTATTTCTTCAGATTTTTACCCCGCCCTCCTGGCTGAAGCCAGCTCAGGGCAGCTTATATAAAAACAGATAGTTACATTGAAAAACATAAGTTGCAATTAAAACAAATTACAAAATCATAATAAAGTGCTAGTAGTTGTCAAGGAGTCTGGAGTCATGGAGACTGGAAACTCGGTTAAACAGAAAAAGAGAAAAACTGGGATTCTCTGAGGAACACCCTGAGCCTGCACGTTTCCCAACCCTGCTTGACAAGCTACCAATCCACTTACCAAGCAGTTAAAGGCAGCCAGGTTTTCTGAACCAGCAAACCGAAAACCCAAAGACAAACAGGCCCCAGCAGTGATGTAGACATGAGCCTGCCTAAAAAGAAATACCTGGCATGAAAGGCTTCCAGATACCAAAAAAAGGCGACTTTGATTTCCCCCCTCCAATTATAAAATAAGGAAAAAAGCAATATGCAGTGGTTTGCGTTCCTTCTGCAACAGCCTAGCTGCATTATTCTAAAAGGCCTCAGAGGAGACATCAAATGAATAAGTCAACTAGCCAAAGACTGCCCACTGAAAGTCTCAGTCACTGAAAATGCTGCTAATACTACCTCCAGATCAAAGCAGGCAAATCATCATATCACCTTTGTACCAAATAAAAGATGGAAATGCAGGGGAAGAAATGATTGGGAAATGGCTGGGAACCTAACTTTCCCCCCTCCCTGTACTTAAAGCAGCTGGGAGAAGGGACATTTTTATTGGAGAAATCATACATACAGGGGAAGAATTTATCATCTCCTCTCCCAGAGCCACAATCTTGATCCATATAACTCATACACTCATGCTTTTGCAGCTAAATCTATCAGATCCCCCAACACATGCATTTTAGCTGTTGTTTAAAGGTAAAGGCAAAGGTTCCCTTGCTCGAAAGCCAGTCGAATCCGACTCTAGGGTTGCGGTGCTCATCTCCGTTTCAAAGCCGAAGAGCCAGCACTGTCCGAAGACGTTTCCGTGGTCATGTGGCCAGCATGACTAAACACCAAGGTGCACAGAACGCTGTTACCTTCCCACTGAAGTGGTCCCTATTTATCTACTTGCAATTTCTTGCTTTCGAACTGCTAGTTTGGCAGGAGCTGGAACTAGAGACGGGAGCTCACCCTGTCTTGCGGCACTACTGACCTTCCACAGCCTGCAGTTCAGCGTCTTAAGCCCTCAGTTAATGTGGTGATAATGTTCTATTTGGTGCATTTCTGTCTTACTGTCCCTTGAAGGAGCTCAGGAAAATATACATGACTCCCTCTTCTCTAATTTAATCTTAAAACAATTCTGTTAGGCAGACAACCTGAGAGAGCAGACTGGCCCAACTTCTCCTAGTGAGCTTCATGGCTGAGTAAAGATTTGGATCCTGGGTCTCCCAGAGTCCAGTCTGACACTAACTGCTATACTATCCATAGGACAGCATAACATTGAGGAGGAGGAGGATGGAATCTGTTGTTTATATAATACAGCCAGTCCTTTATTTATTCTGCCACTTACTGATTATATATTGGTTTATTTTTACTGTGTATACTTTAAATTGATTATTTTAATACAGTAAGCCACTGGGGGGTGGGAGTCTCACACTGGGGGTGAGGTTGGGGGTTTCTATGTTTTTAGTTCAAAGGTGTACTTGAAGCACTTTGGGACCAAAAGGCTAAATACAGGGAAAAAATCTGTAGGTAGTGGTCAAAATCCCTTATTCAGCGAATTCTGATTACCTTCCAAAAGGCACCCACCAAGCAGAAGAAAATACTAGCTGGTTTTGAGGCTATTACTTAGTTTTTGAAGACGGCTTTATCCATTACTTGCAAATGTATAATCCTATTATATTGGCAGTGTGAAAGGTGCTGCAGAATAGCCGTTTCCCACATTGCAATGGTAAAGCCAGAAGCAGTGGGTTAAGAGGGAGAACCCCATATGTTCAACCAGACAACACAAAGTTCCTGCTGCACAATTCCCCCTTCATTGTCCACAGTACATCCAGCTGTACATTACAATAAATTCTGGGAGCTACCCTGCAGCCTAGGAAAGAGCCTTACGACTGCATTTTGACTACATCTGCCTAAAGACTAAAGCAAACAGGCAACAGCAACAACTTACGCCAGAGTCTCCAGGTTCAGATCTTCTGATGAAGGCATTTCAGTTGCATGAAGGGATACGCTGTTCTCCCTTACGATCTGTAAGATACATAAGAGAGAAACACCAAGACAGAACTGTTCAGTCTCAAATTCACAACATCTCCAGTTTTAGCAAAGCAAAGACAAATACAAATCTTCTTTTATTAGAGTGATGTCTGAAGTCCTTCTTCTAATCTCTTCTTATTAGCATACCAACAGACTGCAAACTTTAAATCTGGACCAACCAGCAACTCTGGGTCTTCCTTGTTGCTGTTAGGTCTTTGCATGTGTATTTTACCTTGGGTTTAATTGTTTTAATGATGTGTTTTGTTTGCTTCTAATAGTTAAGGTGTGTTTTTATTATTTATGTTTTTGATCTGTTAGCTGCCTTAGTGGCCCTGATGAAGGCAGAAAGGCAGGGTATAAATTTTTGTAAACAAATAAAATGAATTTAACCGTATCTGTAAATCCATGACAAGACGCAGATTGCAGAACTATCTTATTTATTTGGGGCTTCTATATACCACATCTCCTTTGCAACTCAAAACATATTATTCCATTATTAACGTATTCCAGAAGTGTTTGATGTCTTAAGAACTTTTTAGTATGTCAATGATAAAGAAACTAATTAAAATTGCAGTGGATCCTGCATGTATTTACTTGGAAGTAAGTCCAACAATGTAAGTAAGAGCAGCTAGGATTGCCATCCTAAGCATAATGGATCCTGTAAGTAACAGCAGCTAGGATTGCCATCCTAAGCATAAGTCTAACTATTTAAGAGGGCACTGTCATGTTTATGTGAATTAATACATATTTCAACTGCACTTGATTAGCTACAGAGTTTTGAACTGGAACACATAAGCAGCTTTACAGGAGGTCACCACCTTTGCCTACTGGAAAGATCAACCATACTCCCTAAGCAAAACCTGCATCCATATCGTCAAGTTGATCTCCACAAGACCTGATTTCCTCAGAGCATCCTCTCGAGATGGAGAAGGAAATAAGTGAGGTGACTAAAGCAGATGTTATGATATTGGGAGACTTCAACTACCCTCACATTGACTGGGTAAACATGTGCTTGAATCATGTTGTAGAAATGAGACATTACCTAGACATAAAAAATGACTGTGCACCAGAAGAGTTGGTCACAGAGCCAACCAGAGGGTAGTGATCTTCCACTTGGTTCTGAACAGGGCTTGAGACCTGGTGCAAGTTGTAGATGCTGTTGCACCAATTGGGAACAGTGACCACAATGCTATTAAGTTCATCATGCATGTCAATGGAAAGTTACCCCTAAAGTCACAAACAGTAACATTTGATTTCGAATGATGGAACTTTAAAAAAAATGAGTGGACTAGTTTGAAGGAAGCTGAAAGGGAGACTCAAGAGAGTCAAATCCCTAGAACATGCTTGAAATTTATTTAAAACCACACTAAGTGAATCCCAGATAAAATGCATTCCCCAGGTTAGGAAAGGAACTGCCTATCATGTAGATAGAGCAGTGGTGGGATGGTCCAATTTAAGGAGCAAGAAGAGTGCATAGATGTGCACTCCCCTCTCCCCATTCAGCTTTCCAGCTTCCTTCCTTGCAGCTCATTTCACCAGACTCTCTTCTCCCAGCTATATTTCAACACTGGAAGTCGATGGGGCCAGGTTAAAAGTGCAGGGGGGAAAGGGAGATAGAGCCAAAAGTTTTTCAAACAGACTCCTCATCCCCATATAACCATCACTTTCCATGTGACTGTGACAGATCCATGTTCAACATACACACAGGTCTGCTGCAGTCGCATCTGGCTTGGCTGCAAGAGGACTGGTAATGGTGGATTCTCAGTTCACGTAGACTGACAGTGAGGCCAAAGAGGTCAGGACAGTATCTCATAGGAATGGAAGGCATGCCTTAGAATCCTCCCAACTCAGGGTTCTGTGGCAGTCATAGAGGGGATCCTCAGCAGGCAAAGTGGCATGGAGAGGAAACCCTGAACACAGAAACTTTTGCTGACTCAGCATAACAAAGCTCAAGAAATTCATGTTACTTACTTGAGGCACATTGCTGTCAATCCACTTAGAACTGGGCAATATGTCATCCCACAAAATCAAGCATCGAGCCAGTGTCTTTGAACAAAATAAACAAAATCAGAACAGAGTAATACTGGCAACAAGTTCAGAAATGACAGAAGACTAAAGAAATCAAGATGAGCTACACAGGAATGTAACAGATATTTCCATTTTAAATTTAGATCTGAAAAACGTTTTGGATTCTTCCATTCTTTATGAGAAGAATTTAAATTCTATTTATAAATACAATGCTCCACTTTGCAAACCTCCATCAACAATTTGCCGATATTAGTTATTTATGTTCTATTGGGCTGGATCCAGCCATTGGTCAGTAGAAGATCTTCCCTAGTTTCCCTTCCCCCTGAAGCCATTTCTGAAGTTTGATTCCAGGTTGTAAGACCCACGTGAAGTAATAGCCATATGGGTTGGTGCGCTGCAATGAGTAAAGGAGACTAGGATGACACTGCCCTTCCTGTGACTTCCACCAGCAGAGCACCACTGACAAAAGAAGGAGGAGGAGGCAGCAAATTCATCCTCTTGCCTCTACTCACTGCAGCCCAACAACCTGTGTGGCTATTACTCCAAATGGCTCTCACAGCTCTGGGAATCAAGACCCAGAAATGGCTGAGGAAGGGGGGAGGGGGAGGAAAAACACGAATGCATTTTGCAACCACTGCCATCACAGAATAAGCACAGTCGTGTGTTCTAGACAGAATGTGTTTGGTCATGTTTGCTGCAAGTCTTTTCTATTTGCATTCAAGATACCTATAAAGCCGCCCCGAGCTGAATACTGGATGGGGCAGGATATAAATCCCAAAATAAATAAATAAATAAATAAATAAATAAATAAATAAATAAAATATAAACCTGCTTCATTGCTCTAAGTGCCAAAGTTAGACACTACGTTTTTCAGCAAGTCTGGTCAGGGTTCCCTAGAATATTGCACATGCAGTTCCAATATAGGGCAAATAACTGCCCCCCCCCCGCCTTGAGCTGTTTCAGCTTGGGAAAATGGGGGGAGGGGAGGCAGGAGCCCTTCCTCCTCCCCCCATGTTGCAGCTCCCCTCCAAGCTAAATTGCGCCCTCAAACACCTTTGAAATGTCATTCCCCACAGCAGCTGTGAGGCTGCATGGGAAAGCAAGTTGGGTCCAGGAACCCAGACCCAGCTCCTTAAAGAACATATCATGCGTTACTTGTGCCCCTAGTAAGGTAATGTAATTAATAATTGTACAATGTAAACCGCTCAGAGCCCTTAAGGGGTGAGCGGCTTATAAATTGAAAGTTAAATAAAAATAAAATAAATGCAGTTTGGCCCTAAGTTTATCAGTAAATCAGAGGTTACCTGGCTCAGCAGGGAGGCAAAGAACATTTTTTTAAATTGTAACAGGTGTAACAAGCCCCTAAACTTTGTTAGGATATATTGCTTGTGGCTAGAAGCAAACACGGTAGACAAAAAGGGTTTAGAGTGAAGCATATAAAAGTAACTAATGGGAATTATTTTTAAATAGATGTAGTGCAATATTTCTATTAAGGTTGTACAGGTCTTTCTATTTTGAGCAACTTATATTGCAACAGAAGAACAAAACCAAAATATAAACCATACCCGTAATAAAAGAAATTCTGGTTTCACAAAATCCAATAAATACATCGTGTCTGGAGCTCTAAGCCAGTCAGCAATGGACCTAGTAAAAATACAAGAGTAAGTACAGTTCATGAATTGTAATGGCTTGTTTATGACAGCATGAGTATTTGCTTCACCAAAGCATTCCTGATGGTGGAATTTGCTTTTGCTTGTAGACTTCCCTTTTTCATCTGCAAAGGCACAACTGTTACCCATTTTTACAGGACTTGGAAGAACTACAACAGCCTGCTTGCACAAGGTCCCTCCATTTACTGAGTGGCAATTGCCTCCACAATTCCCCAGAGAACACATGAGCCCAAGCTTTGTCACGGTAGAAACATCCTTAGGCATCACTTATGTTCTGCTAATATGTTAACAAAAATGCAACAGAGGCCCACGGGGCACTCCCAAGCCTTTAACCATGGTTACAATATCAAGAATATGACATCTGCAGCAAACCACTTTAGAAAAGTACTAGTTGTGTGAGATAACAGTTTTATTTAAAGTATAAAACACAGAAACAAATAGGTAGTAAATGTAAGCAACTGCTTTAAAATCCTCTTAAGGAGGAGTTTTGTTTCACTTGCAGAGTTTAAATGGTTGGCTGAGGACCCACATGTTATATGATGTGGCTTGGCTTTCCTTCTACAAGAAGTTTTGGGCAATAGTTGTTATGGCCTTCGAATGTGCCTTTGAAGGTGTGGAAGGATGGATGGAGGACCCTTTTCCAAAACTGTCATTTGAAATTTCATAAATGCAAAACCCAGTACCTGTTGTTAGTCTTTAAGTAGATCATCGCTAGTGCCAGAGTTGCACCCGGACAAGTCACATCCACATTTATGGTATCTCCTTCCTGTCAATATAGCAGCACACATTTCAACTGGCTTATGCTTTACTAGCCCTGGGTATTACACATTGCTTGTTTGGACTAGGCTCGCACTGTGCAGCAGTTGGGGTGAGAGCCTGTTCTGATGGTGTTTGACAAGCTTCCTCTCTTTGAAAGTTAGCAGGTCTGAGACTGAGGGTGGGAGGCCACCTGAGAGCCTCAGATATGTAGCTCAGAGTTTGATAAGAACAACAAATAACATCCTATTCTTCACAAAACGATACACATGCAGTAGCACATAAGGGATCTCGTTGCCAGAGCGTCTACTTTTTCACAAACATTTTAAGGAAACAAAAATATTAGCTGCTGTAGATATTCCAGGATGTGTGGCCGTGGTCTTGGCATTGTAGAACCTGACGTTTCGCCAGTAACTGTGACTGGCATCCTCAGAGGTATAAACACAGAAAGATGGAGTACTCTCTGTGTCAAGGTGAGAAGAAAATGGTAGGCAGTAAATTTATATCTACTCCAGAAGGTGGGTAGGGCTGAGTCATTGTCTTCTGGAGTCACCTTCTGGAGTAGATATAAATTTACTACCTACCATTTTCTTCTCACTGTGACACAGAGAGTTACTGGCGAAACGTCAGGTTCTACAATGCCAAGACCATGGCCACACATCCCGGAAAATCTTTAGCAACTAATGAACTCTGGCCGTGAAAGCCTTCGACAACATATTGAAACAAAAATAATCACCTTAATTTGGTAACTTGGAGACTTGTGTTTTTCACGATGCACCCCTGCTTGAAAACGCCTGTGACCTCCAACCATGTACTGGTAGAGCTGCTCAGGCACATTGAGGTCTGACATGCCTATCAAGTTGCTGCCATGCTGGGGGAGGAACAAACAATAAAGGGATTAAACAGTTTATTCATAATCTGCAAAAAAAAACTACTCATGGGTTGAATCTGGACTAAATTTCCAGTTAATGCAAAGCACTTGTTCCTGCCTCCCCCCGCCCCCCCACAGACAGCCCAATGATCTCCCCGAAATGCTGCTCCAGGGGGAAAGGGGACCTTCCAGAACAGCATGAGGGGCAAATTGGGGCCTGCAGCAGGAAAGGGGGATTTGGTGGAAAGTACCCCACATTGCTTTTACTAGTGGAAAACTTCGTCTGCATCCAGCCCCATGAACTGAATGTGATCTCAGCCAAGTCTATGTATTCATGGTCAGGGAACTTGAAACAGATGGCTGTTCAGCACACAGACTGGTGTTGCCTTGGAATAAATACCTGGCAAACAATCTGACTTCACAAAAATGGTAACAAAAGAAGAACAGCACTTACCCCCAGACAAACCATGCCCAAAGCTAAGCCAGCAGCTAGTGAATAGGACTCTCTATCAGTGCAATATTCCATTTCCGGTCCTGGGGGGCGCCCTTGGTTTAAAAAAAAAAAAAGACAAACGAGATACATAACAGAAAGCTAATAAACAAGAATAGGAAGCAAACATTAAATGTGACACCCACAACTAACAGAGACATTAATGGCCAATTTGATCAATTGCACGACAATTTAAGCTGTTGATGAGTCACATAAATGTTTTATCTCCCTTTCTACGTCAGAACACTTCATGTTGAGATCTGTATGGACAGTCATCTTGTGATTGTGGCTAACATGTTCTTGGGACCTTTAAGGTTTTCCAAGTGTTTGATGTGCATATAGCCTTTGCAGACTGACTGGTTCTGTGAACAAAACCAATGGCAAGTATTCTGTGGTCCACTTCCACTAGTGTAGAAGTTTTTATTTTAGTGAACTTTTTTTTTAAGTTTTAGTATGATGGGACAGAGCCATCCAACCTCCAAGAAACCTGCCTCCTTCTTAAGTGGTTCCAATGAAAGAGCCACTTAAATTGAAGGAAGGCTTTAAATTTTGCTCAGTGAAATGGTAGGATCCACCCCACTGTTACACAAAGAAAAAAACCACTGTACCCTAAGAGCTATTTAGCACTAGCACTAGAATGTTGGTCTAGTTTTTTTTTAAATTAATAACACAATTAAAGAACGATATTTCAAAGGAGATCATAGTTAAGTGCTCATGATTGTGCCATATCCATAGGACACAAGCCATAAACAATGATATTTAGTTAAGGCTGGAATCCAATGTACATTTACTGAGAATTAAGTCTTATTGAACAAAGTGAGGCTTACTTCCAAGTAAACAAGCATCGGATCTTGCTATAAACTGGTTGAATTCCTTGACTTCACTGGGACTAAGCCATTTAATTCAAAAATACTAATTGAAATAGTTTAAGAATTAGGCTGTGGAAGTTTCCCAAAAATACAGCTTGCCTTTAACAGTAGGATGGAAACAGATGTTGTCATCCAGTAGGAGAGAGAGCCAAATCTTTCAGAATCTGCTGTTCTACTCACTTGGACACTAACTAGATGACATGCTCAACTTCCCTCTGATTACTGTTTCTTCAGTGGGGCGTTATGCATATGTGGCCCCTGAACAAGAGGAGTTCCTGGGCAATTAAAACACGAAAAAGGGTGGCGGTGTATATGGGGGAGGGCATTCTTCCTTCCTCTGGTCACAAAGTGGGAGCAAGAGATGCTTACAATAAGGAACCAACAAAAACTGAGAAAGGACAGAAAGGGTGGAGCTAATCCAGTCACAGCAGACTGACTTGCTGGACCCCTATGTAAAAAGTCTCCAGAGTCATGAGATAGGTGGGTGAGAGAAGGAGCAGGTTGACTAGGAAAAGAGGGGAAATGAAGGACAGCCCGGAAGCAGTGTGAAGAAATAGAGGGGAGGGGAGAACTCTCAGCAGCAGAGCTTGCTTAACTGAAAATTGGTGTCGAAGCTATTACAAGATTACTGAGAGAATGAGGGAAGTACCACCCATGAACACATGCTGTAGGTGGAGCAAACTGTTGCCTACAGCCACATGGAGCTCTTAGGCCTGTGAAATTTGGTCACCTCTGCAATATAATAAGTTATTCATGGCAAACATGTTTAAAACAGAAAAAAAGATGCAGCCCTGATGGATTTCCTTTTCTAGCATGTTACCTATTTCTGACAGCAGAACTTCAGCGGTGTGTCTGTGAGCTGTTCCTTGATACACCAAGCCTATCCCGATTACAGCTGCCACTTGCACATTATGAGGAACATCCAGCTCAGTGGAAGTTGGCGGCAACAGAGCAGGTATATGGATGCTCAGCAGACGAGTGATTGACATGTCCATTGTGCCAAGCTTGGCAGCAGAAACCCCAAGCAACAACCCAATGCTTGTCATCTCGTGGCCCTGATATAAGAAACAAAAGGCAGTCATCGAAGGCCTTGGATAGGAACATTTATGAGATACATTCCAAACTGAAAAACATGAGTGGAGAATTTTAGTATGCATTTTAAATATATATCTCTCCTTATATATAATTGAGTAAGACGTACACTCACGCACGGAGAGAAAATGCGCCCCCACAGTGTTTGGCCGCCTGAACTGTCCGTCAAATGCTTACCCAGGCTCCATTGGCGATGTCGTGTGCGTCCCACCTCCGACGCAGCTTCACGCCGCAGAGATCACATATTCTGCTCCCCCCTCCCCCCTGGAGCTCCAGCCTTCCCGGCCATGGGACACGTCGGCAGGCGCGGGGCCACAGCCAACGGGGGCTCGCCGCCCGGGTCGAGCCGCTGCTCGCCTATCTGGCGGGGCAGACGGCAAGACGCCCCGGTGCCTGGAGCCGCAGCCGCATGGGTCAGGGGGGAGGGGGAGGAG
>NW_015169182.1:389888-416569 GCF_001447785.1 Gekko japonicus | reverse complement strand
GCTGCATGGGTAAGAGGGGGAGGAGGTGAGTGCGGCACGCTTCTGCTTTGTATGCTGCTTCTGCAGCACGCTTGCCTGCCGCCGTCGCGGCGCTCCCCCCCCCTTTCTCTCTCTCCCCCCTCCCTCCTCCACCCGCCCCCTTCGGCCACCCACCTGCCTCGCAAGACAGATGGGGCCACCGTTCTCCCTCCCCCCTTCCTCCCTTCACCCACCCACCCTACCTCTCTAGCCGGCCCGTTGTCTACCTCCTCAACGGGCTTCGCCCCCTAGTATATATATAAGCCAATATACAGTCTTCAACTTTTAATCAGTAGGTCAATGAACTGAAGTTTAGTTAATTCATCAATAAGGTCAGATTGTAATTAGTACGGTGCACGGAACTTGGAGGGCATGCAGAGGAGCATCTGAGGGAGGTTCATGTGACTTTGATGTCTCTAGCTGGCACAGGATCCATTCTATACACTCCTGAACCTCCTGAACCTGTAATCTCCCCAGAAAGCACTTTCCTCGAGGCCCCTTCTTTGGGGGGGGGGCTGTAACTCAGACTCCATAAATCTAATCCTCACGAAACTTGGAGGGCAGGTAGAGGAGAGTCAGCCAGAGACCCCTGTGACTTTGGTGTCTCTAGTGCACCGAGGGGGGCGTTCTACCACATCATGAACCTCACAAACTGAATCAGGTTGTTTGTCAGCTAAAAGTTGGTGATGGTTCATGATTCATGAACCAGGCATGCCACGAACCACAAACCCAACTACATTTTCCTGGTTTGTGCCCATCCCTAAACAACATGGCCCTAACTGCAGATGCCCTAACTGCAGATACTTAAATCCACAGTTGACAGCCATGTACACATAAAACAGAGATTTCTACAAACCTGAACAGACTCGGGTTTGCAGAAAAATCCTAAAAGTTAAAAAAAGTGTGTTTCTAAGAAAAAAACCAAATAGAGAACAGTTGGAGTATTCTGTGCATGTAGAGCAGCAAAAACATGGGAAACTCAGGGGGAGGCAGGAGCCATACAGGATCTCCTTCATTTTTTAAAAGCTGTTCCCCACAGCTGCTGTGTGGCTACGAGAAACCCAGACTTAATTCATTAAAAACCCAAACCTGGTTCTCCCTTGACATGGAGAAGGTAACATACACAACGGCATAAAGGAAACCATCTTCTCCACCTCTTCTTTGTGAATTAAGGCCTCACCTTTGTTAAATAATCATGGATGTTGAGTGTTGCAAGCTTTGTGAGGTGGCCATTCAAACCCAGTGCCATAAGGAAGCCTGCATATTCATTGGCTAGTTCCGCATTTTTGGGTTTGTTGTAGACAATCCATGCAGAGTCTATTTGGGAAGCTGGTGCTATCTTTAGCCCAGCAGCAACGCCATTGTGAAAGTTTGCCCAACAAGCCATATTAGGAGGCACATCTATGTTCCCACTATTAAGATCCACTGTAGTATTCCTAGGTGGAGCTCGGCCTGTGTAGAACAATGAAACAATTAGTGAGGTTTAAAAAACAGGACCAGGAAAGTAACGAAGGAATGTCTTCTTTATGTAGCTTGCTCCTTTTTTTAAGTGGAAAAAACCTCAGCAAGTAACATGCTTTAGAAACAGCCTTTAAGCTGAACTTTTTAGTTTAAGTGACTGCATACCATAGACTCTTATGTCAGAGAAATCCTTCCAAGTTATCTATTTGTCTTAAAATGACAAGATGAAAGAGCTCACACACTTTACTGCCATGAAGAAAGACATGGAGAAGCCCAGAAAGTGGTATTCAACACAGAATTTAACTGAGACACTTGACTTTCATTTTAAAAGGTCTTTAATCTTTCTATGGTTGAAAAGATACTTTAACACATAAGGGAATGATGCTTGCAACCCCAGAATAAATTGTGCAAAATGAGGGGGGAAAGTCAAATTTGCTCTATATTAAATTTGTTTAGTGCACACCGCCTTACCTTGGTCATGACTAACTCCTCTTAAAATCCTCAGAAACACCAGGGTCTCTCTCAGAAGCATTAATTACATGAAAAGAATGTTTGGGAGGGTTTTGCCAAGGAATTGTTGTTCTAAAGAAGTCAATACTTTAAAAAAATACTTGACCAATATTTGCCCTATCAGCGGAACGCACCTTTTTTTGACTAGTCAAATGCCCAATCCTAGTTTTAATTGTGATTTGGAAGATTCTTAACTCCTGCCCTCCCCTCTCAGTTCTCCCCTCGGCCTGCCTACTCCAGAAGAGAGTCACTGGCCTGCCTACTCCAGAAGAGAGTCACTGCCACTGCTGAACATCAGTGCATTTCCCCTACAATAAATCTGCCTATCTTGCTACTTGTGGCAGCACTCACCTGTCAGGTTGAGCTTGGGAATGGGCAAAGGCTCTGTTGGAACAGGATGATAGGAGAACAAAGTGAACATTCCTCTTCCCAGGGGCAGTGCCATGGTCCGCTGGCACAGCTGCAGCAGCCTGTTGGAGGAAATCAAATTAACTGTATGCAACAATTTTAAAAATTAGTCCTGGACTGCTTAAAATAAATAAATACAGCTTGCTCAGTTGAAAGAGCATGCCGAACTATAGGTAAAGAAGTTTAATTCTAGCTTGGTGTGACATCTGAATTGACAAACCACCATTTGTGTCCAGCTGGCAAGCCAGAATCAGTAGGCAAGGTTCAGGTCATTTTGGTTTGGTGCAATGTCTGAACTGACAAACCACAGTTATTCCACTTGAGCTGACTCGAGCTGTTTCTGCACTATGGAAACAGGAATGAATTTATGAATTTGCAAAGCTGAGTGCCAAGAGGACAGAAAACGAAAGTAGACAAGCAGCTCTAAATTGGGGTTTGCTTGTTTGTGCTGAAGAGAAAAAGAAGAGATTGGATTTATACCCCGCCCTTCACTAATTTGAGTGTACACTGGCTCATGTATCTTCTTTGATTGCATGGTGGTGACCCCTTTGAGAAATTTATTGACTTTCGGTTTCGGCACTTTGATGGTGGGCGCGCTCCTCCGAAGCTCCGGAGAGAGCGGACCGTGACCTGGTGGCAGGGAGGGGGTACAGATGATTCTGGACTCCCCCAGGAGCCCTTGTAGGGGGCTCTCAGCCTGGGGTGCTGGAGGTGCCTCTTCCAAGGCCGAAGCCAAAGGATCAAGGCTCCTCCCTGCCCTTATATGTCCCCGCCGATGCAGTACCATTCTGGTCATGAGACGAGCATACCAGACCAGCGAGCAACAGACCCGGTGAAAACAAAAAGACTTTCTCTTACCTGATGAAGCAGAGCATGACTAAGATGCCAGCCTGGGTGCCCCCAAGAAAAAGCAGAGGGGGGGGAAGCTACCCACCCCTTGAAAACAGCAAAGATTTAAAGAGGGGGCAGAAAGTGACGGCGTTTGAGTGGATGGCTGATTTTAATCAGTACAATGCCAGACTGTTAAGGTGTTAGAGCGAACAAACTTCTAAAGACTTAAACGAACTTTTACAAAACATAAACAATGACTTATCGGGCTGAAAAGATGGCAGCGAAAGCAAAGCTTCAACAAGGAACTGCCATCTCAGCATGTCCGGTTCTTAAACCGGAAGTGAACACTGACTTTGCAGGCATGCTGGATACTGCATTGTGACCTCTGGTGGCTCAGATGACTAACATCAGCAAGACCTTGGAGTCTTTACAAAAACAGCTAAAAGAATCCAATAAAAGAACAGAAGAAGTTGAAAACAAGACTAAAGCAATTGATCAAAGACTGGAAGTTGTGCAAAAGAAAGATCTTCAGATAAAACTCAACTTTTACGGCTACAAATGGAAAAATCTTCATACGTGTTAAAATTTCAAGGTGTACCACAAGGTGTACCATTAAGGTGGAAGTATTACAAAGCGAAATGGATATGATCTATCGGACATATTCAGAATTCATTAAGAAAAAAAACCCTGCCTGGTGAAATATACGTCAGATTCTCTAAGATATCTATAAGAGATGCAATATTGAAAGCAACATCTGGGACTACACTGAAAATCAAAGAAGAAGACATCAGAATATTAAAAGACATTCCATTTGAGATAAGGAAGAAGAGAAAACAATATAGGGATTTAACGGGAAAATTCCACTACCTACCGATGGATACTACCTGAAGGCTTGATGTTCAACTACAAAGTCAAAAAAGAAAAGATTGACTCTTTTGTTAAAGCGAAGCAGTTTTTGGAAAGACATCAGGAACCCAAAAAGGATACAAAGAACACAGAGGAAGAAGAAGGAGAACTGGACAGTTCGCATGGCTTGGAAAGCCACAAAACATCTGCAGATGGCAGCCCAGAAGTAGAATCTGAATCAGAATTGGGAGAGGCAGCACCCAAACCACGCCAAGACGATAAAAGCAAGAAGAGAGGAGGGAAAGGCAGAAAATAGCTTAAACTTTAGAAGAAATGTTTATATTACATTACATAATCTTGCATTGTTAATAATTTTAATTTTTTGCATATCGAAATAACAGAATAGAATTTTTATTCTTAACTTGAATAAGAGAAAAGCTTTGACTTAAGATATCAATTATTATCATATATGGCCGTTGTATAGCTGTAATTTTAGTTAGTGTGTAGTTTTGTGGGATTTATGTAGAAAATAAAAATTATATTAAAAAAAAGCTTGGCAACAAGATTGTTCACGGTCCTTCACAGAGGAACAGTGGACGAGAATATGGTGTTCTAATACACTTTGACTGAAGTGTGTAAATATCAGAGTACAATCTATAAAAGTTTTGACATACTGGTATGTGATGCCAGCAAGATTACATCACATTAACGTGGCTCATCAAGCCGCTTGTTGGAAGAAGTGTGGAGAAAGGGGTTCTTTTATTCATTGTTGGTCGGATTGTAAGCTTATTAAAAAATTCTGGACTGAGATAGTGAAACATATAAAATTAATAACAGGTGATGAGGTTTGCATGCTCCTAGAGACCATATTACTGAATCTTTGGAATGACTCTAATATATGCTCCCCAAAGAGAAATCTAATTGGTGTTTGATCGACAGCTGCAAAATCTGTAATAGCATCCAACTGGAAAACTGTCCATCCGCCAGCCATCATGCAGAGGCACTGTAAACTGTGGGATTATTTTATAAAATGGAGAAGATAGCAGATCAAGTCTCATTGTCAGAGACTATTCATTATAGCTTCAAATTTGTGGAACAATGGTTTCCAGTGTTAGAATATTTGACATGCAATGATACATTAAAAGAAGTGGTGCAGTCAAAGCAATATTATAGTATATTAGCACATTTTTGAACCTGTCAATATTATCAAATTAATTATTTCTGCAATGCTTTTCTTTCCTTTGTTCAAATTTTGGTAATTGTAAGTTCATAGGTTTACCTATAGAATGTACAATATACGTTTGTTGTATGCTTGCTAAGGTAAAATTAAAATTTTAACTTAAAAAAATGTCTGTAGCATTACATCACTTGCAGAGCCTTTGTCCCTTATCTTCCAGACCACTTGGGAGGACAGGAGACGTGCCACAAGACTGGAGGAGGGCAGATGTTATCCCAATTTTCAAAAAAGGGAGGAGGGATGACCTAGGAAACTACAGGCCAGTCAGTCTGACATCTGTCCCAGGGAAGATACTGGAGCAGATGTTAAAGGGATCCATCTGCAAGCATCTAAAGGACAACTTGGTGATCCAGGGAAGTCAGAGCAGATTTGTCCCCAACAGGTCCTGCCAGACCAACCTCATTTCCTTCTTTGATCGAGTGATGAGCTTACTGGATTGAGGGAATGCTGTTGACGTTGTTTACCTGGATTTCAGTAAAGCTTTTGACAGGGTTCCCTGGAGTATCATGTGCAGTTCTGGAAGCCTCACTCCAAAAAGGGTGTGGACAGAACGGAGCGGGTGCAGAGCAGCGTGACGAGGATGATCGGGGGGGCCTGGAGACTCCCTGCTTTGTGCCAGCTCAGCAGTGGATCTTCAAGACTGAATTAAATCCTCCATTTTTCAAAGTGAGCTATTGTTGAAGTACGGTCAGCCTTAGCTATTAGGCAGTCTGGAGCAGAGTCCCTATGGGACTGCTATTAGAGAAGGTTTATGCTTGGGGCATGATCCAGCCAAAGTTGAACATTTATATATCCTTGCGATTTCAGAGGGTGAATTAAGACTATAGTTAAAATTGAAATCGGAGGTAGTTATAAGTGCTTAATCTTGACTGGAGTTGGCAGTCTTTAAGCAGCGGCTGGACAAACACTTGTCAGGGATGATCTAGGCTGATCCTGCATTGAGCAGGGGGTTGGACTAGATGGCCTGTGTGGCCCCTTCCAACTCTGTGACTCTATGATTCTATTATACATATCTATAGCAGTGTATCTGTGATAACCCCCTCACACACATACAAGTCATCAAGTAACAGCACTGTACCTGTAATTGTAAACAGCCCTGTGTGGTAAATATGCCACAGAGCAGGAAGCAGTTTCTCACTGTTTGACTCACATTACACTCATAGCCAAACTAAATGTGATGGTAGGCAAAGGTCCATCCTGCAGCTGATGATGCCACCTCCGAAGCAGTTGCCGTTTTTTAAATATTGCCACAAGATCCCAATCGGCATCAGGTAAACACAGTGGCAGCCCCATGAGCCCTTGCCCCCCTGTGCCTTTTCTAGTGCTGAAAGAGCCGAAACGAACCTGGGAGGATCATTTTTATTTATTTCTTTTTGATTTGATTTACAGCCCTCCCTCCCCTGCACAGCAGGGCTCAGAGTGGATAACATCAGTATCAGAAACAATATTAAAACAATAAGTATGAATTAATCAATTAAAATCCTTTATAACATCAGTTAATACTAATCAACCAGATGGCAGCCAATACTTTAACTAGTGCATCTTCTCCCAAAGAGGGGTTCCAGGTCATTTGTGTCGATAGGTAATGGATTAACGCTGTAGCAGAGTGGGCAGACTAGAAAACCAGGAAAGACCGGGGTGGGGTGGGGGGGAGGCCAATCCAGATGAACTACCAATGCCTCAACCATAGGAATACTTCTGTACCTGAAAAGGCATGGCAGGTGGGGGGGACTCCTGGTGCCACCACAAAGCCTATCCAGATCGGGGCCTTTCAGCAATTAAAAAAACCCTACAACTTCTTCTAAAATGGCATCAGCGGCCGTGGGATGAACCTGTGGCCATCATCACATTTAGTTTGGCTCTATGTCACAACTCTTCCTTGTGCTGCTTGTGTAATGCAAGACATCCTGGCCCATGTAGGAGGAACCCATACAGCTATAGAGACCCATCATAGCGCTGTGGTTAAGAACGGCAGACTCTAATCTGGAGAACCAGATTTGATTCCCCACTCTTCCACATGCAGCCAGCTGGGTGACCTCGGGTCAGTCACAGTTCTCTCAGAGCTCTCTGAGCCCCACCTACCTGATAAGATGACTGTGAGTGGAAGGGAAGTTGATTGTAATCCGCTTCGAGATCCCTTCGGGTAGTGAAGGACGGGGTATAAAACCAACTCTTCTTCCATACCAGCAGTTTCCAGGAGTGAAGATGTGGGAGGAAGGAACCACAGCAAGGGCTTCTCTTACATGGCCAGTGGCTTCCCATATTACCCAAGTGACATGCTGTTCCCCCACAGCAAACATCATGTGAAAAGGGGTCCTCGGAACCCCAAGACATCAAGGGAGGTATGAATTTTCTCCACCAAAAAGAGTGGGTTATCACGCCAACAGAGAGAATGGCAAAACATACCTTAGATCAAGATGGGTAGCCATGTTTGTCTGTCTAGCAGTAGAAAAGAGCAAGAGTCCCGTAGCACCTTAAAGACTAACACAATATGTGGCAGGGTATGAGCTTTCATGAGTCACTGCGTGTGAGGGTATGAGCTTTCGTGAGTCAGGTATCTGAAGAAGTGAGCAGTAACTCACAAAAACTCACACCCTGCCACATATTTTGTTAGTCTTTAAGATATACCTTAATTTGTTATAGAAAGGAAGTTATAAGCCCTCTGCACTTGTACTGCACTTGTACTGTCAATACCAAGGAATCTATGGAACAATTCTCTATTTTCTTCCAGTCTAGGGATGATTCGCTGTGAATTTAACAATGCAGTATGCCAAGTGAACTCTGTTGCCCATCACCCCCTTCATTTGAAATGTCTGCCATTGATGTAAGGCAAGAGAGAGATCCTCCAAGCAACCAATGGTTCAGAAAGATGCTTTGGTAACGATATAGGGCTGTGGACTATACTGCTATGTTCTGTTGGTTGCTATAAGTATGTTCCTAACTATGTAATTTCTGCATCGTTTGACACACCATATTTAAATGCTTATGCTTTGTTTCAGCTTTGATTCAACTGTTTCAAGATTTCTGCTTGCTTTCAGACTTCTGTAATCCAAACCCTATTACATAGTTTAATGGACTTCCCATCCTGTTGATTGTATTTGTCTTACTCTGCGTAATCCATCTTCAGTCTCAGTGAGAAATGGAAATTATGAACAACATAAATAAATAACAACCAATCTGTGTTTTCTGCTTCACAAGATGATTTCTAAAGGTGTTGACTGACCAAGAACACTTCCAAATAAAGGCTCTATGGATGGTTTGGAATGTCAGCCATGCAATAAACTGCATATTCAGAACATGTGGGAGGGAAACCGTAAGGGCACATTCAGATGGATGGGTTTATGAACAATTCAGATCACTGGGCACGGTGAAGATACCACTGAACAGTGAATTATTTAAGAGGAAGTCTCTCTTCAAGAAGGTACTTCCTTATTGCTGCTACCACTGCTAATCCCAGCACCCTTTGGAGCTCCCAGAGTTCGGGAGGGTCGCTGGAGAGGCTGGAGGAACCTCTGTACCGTCACAGCATGACGCCGATAAAACAAGCTGCTGGGAACACAGAGGATCTACCTGTTTTCTTTTTCTTCTATGTATTCGTGGTCGCTGACTTCCGGCATCTGAACAACGTTGACGCGGACAGGATGGGCGCTCTGGAGAAGCCTGCGCACCTCCTGCACCCTCAAGTCTTCACTCCAGATTAGCGACATCACTTCCTGGTTCATATCGTTCATGCCATCGTCCTCCTCTTCCGACTCTGTCGTGGAGGGCACATCTGAGGAGAGCACCTGGGTGTCAGACTTTGGGAAAGAAGGAAGGGAGAGAGAAGGTTAAAAAAACCCAGCAAATTTAAATTCAGAAGCACTTAACAAATACATGAACACTGCAGCAGTCATGAACTGTGTGTGTTGTCTACTGTTTCTCCGTTTACATAATTTTAATTTATTTTTGCATGAATTGTGAGGATAAATCCTTTTTATAGGGTCGTTGTATGTGATTGATCGTCGCTAGGATAACTAGGATAAATAGGACTATGCCATGCTGTAGATGCAGTGTGATGTATGCATGAAGCTGCTTTATTGTGAGTCAGACCATCCATCTATCCAGGTCCATTTGATATACTCAGACTAGCTCCCCGGGGTCTCGGGAGAGGTCCGTCCATCACCGACTACCTAATCCTTTCAACTAGAGATGCTGGGGAACCTGGGACCTTCGGCATGCAAAGCAGATGCTCCACCAGAGTCCCAGGCTCACCATTTGCAGCCTAGGGTTAGAGTGCAGCAGCTAGAATGTTGGACTTAGATTGAAAAGACCTGGGCTTGAGTCCCTGCTCAGCCATAAACCTCACAGGGCACCCTTCTTTCCATAAAGATGCATTATTTTTTAAACTGGAAATGTTAATTTATTTTAATTTAAAGCTATGGAAAAATCATCACAAGTATCAAATCTAAATAAATTATTTTAAAGAATTTCCCCTGCCTTTTCTTTTGATACTTACAGCTTTACACTTTGGCAAGTTCCCTTCACAAGCCTGCTTGGACAGATCTTGACGGCCGATCAGAAGACACACGGCTTCCGGCCAGTCAGAGGCAGGCTGCTGCCGGCAGTGATATATTGCGTCTCTGATGGGAAGAGCAACTCCAAAAGGCAAAGACTCCAGATCTCTTAAGGTGAATCCTAGCATAAGAAATGGTGCAACCATTGGAATTATTTCACATCCGAATTTCTATAGCTCCAACTAATGTCCATGCATATACCATTACTATCTCCATGCACAAAAACTGAGCGAGGAATATTCTCCATGTGCCTACTGCAGCAAGAGTTCAAGAACCTGCAGCAGAATCCCAACCTGGAACCGACAGCTGTTTTAAAACAGATGGAAGGGGTCGGGTCGGAGTACAGCACTGGTTCCCACAGAGGTCATTCATATTTCTTTGCCTGTGACCATACATTCAGGGTTTCTTTGGGGGGCGGGGGTGGGTGAAACACAAAATCCTGCAAAGCAACAACAGTGGGACATGTACAATCCCATTTTTCTTAATTTCCCTCAATACTGGGGGGGGGGGACTACCATCCATCTCTGAGAATCCTCAGCTAGGGGAATTTGTTTTGATATATAGTACACCCCCATCCCAAGATCTCCTTACCTACATTAGTCATCCAGATAACTAACTTTTCAGCAAGGCTGGAGGTAGACGTACTGTGCCTCGAACTGCATCTGCATCACAACAGGAAGGCAAATTGAAAGTAACGTCATGTTATCACTACTGTTTTACATTTACTGAGCACTGGGTGCATAATGAGTGCTATACACAGAAGTGTCAGGGCTCCATACAATTTATACGAGCTGGTCAGGGCAGCAGGGAAGGAAGAGGTCAGGTATTGACAAAAATCCAGCAGGGGTAAGTACTATTTATTTATTTATACCCTACTCCCCCCCCCAATAGGGACCCAAAGCAGCCTAAACATCATTCTCCCCTCCTCATTTTTATCCTCGAAGCAAACAACACTGTGAGGGAAGGCAAAGAGTGATTGGCCCAAGGCCACCCTGCGAGCTTCCATGGCAGAGAAGAGATTCAAATCCAGGTCTCCCAGATGTTAGGCTACTAAAAACCACACTAGCTCTTCAATGACAGCCAAGGAGCAAGGATGATGATGCTAGAAGAGGTGAGCAAAAATCTAGGTGTCCGCCAACTCTGGGCTTGTTCACTGGTTGCTGAAGAAGGCAGAAAGTTTCTCCTCCTCCTGCTCCTCCTCCCATCTGTACTGCTCTCTGCATGGCACAGCAGTCGCTTCCCTTAGTCCCTGTTTCACTCAGCAAGAGTGGCTGTGTCCATACACAGAGTTCTTTCCCCTACTAAGTAATAGCACCTAGCAGATGGTAATTGGAAGAAAGACTCCTAAATCAACAGCTGTGCCTTGGATCCCACCAAACACTGCTGCTGATGAAAGAATTTCCAACAATAAAGGGGAGCTTCCTCACGTCCCCGTTCCCCTCTGAAATGCTGCTCTTGGAAGATGGGGGACCCTCAGGAACAGTACGGAGGGGTGGGAGACAGACAAAAATCACTCCCCCGCACTGCACCCATGGATGTCCTTCCACAGATATCCCCTGAATGTAATTTCCACATAGGCTCGAGTCCTGGCACTTCCCACAGTCAGAGAAGAGGGTAGCAACAGCAGGGATGCCTGTCCAGACCAGAAAATATTCATGAGAAGATGATCCTTTCTCTCAGTGCTGTATTCAGTTCCACCTCTCCTCCAACTGACACTTGTAAAACCTTGCTGTTCGTTTTACAGGGGAAGAAAGAGGAGACTGGAGCCAGTTTAAGGATTTGGGAGCTCTTGGGAAGTGGGTTCACTCTACCAGTGAACAATGGAGCAAGGTGAGCCCTCTAGGGTTGGATCAAGACTAAATTTTCTACAGGGATGTGATTTCCCCACCTCCCCCTGCCCATAGTAGCCCAAAATGCTTCCCCAAATCCATTGTGTGTGTTTGTGGGGGGAGATTAGGGGTTACCAATAACAAAAGAGTTTCCAAATTCAACTTGTTAGTAACTTACTCATATTCTTCTTGTTCAGTTTGCTGTTTCCGCTGCCCTAAAAACAGAAAGGTAGAGAGAAAGAGGGGATGAAAACAGACAGTCCCCATGTTTATTTATGAAGGAATGCAAGCAGCAAGTTTCAAAGTTATGTTACCTGAAGTTATCTTAGTCAAATAGTTTGATGCTTCATTTGATACGGCTCTTTCATCACCAAATATGTATAGCACAACACTCTGCTCACAAAAAAGGAATCTATTGTTAGCGTCTCTGTAATAAAAAGGAACCCACAAATTCATCTTAGCTGAAGAGGGAAAGCAACCTCAATTTGAAAATCAGTGGGGGCATTCTGGAGGCCTTCACTGAATTTTCATGATACACTTTTAAAATGAGAGTCTACAAAGCCAGCAGAAGCAGTCCTGCCTGGAATCTCTGCTGCAGTTTCAGCTAGGAGGGAAAAAGAGACATTCTGAGTGCTAACTCTAACAGATGCCTTTTGCTAGGGATCATCTGGAGCCCCTGTACTGGTTAAGGCAAGCGTGAGGAGACAGAACCATTTCTGATCTTTTATTTCTTCGACTACAGTTTTGTTCCTCGTGTTTCATTAATAAATCTTAACTTGTCATTCAACTGAACTCTGTTCAGATTGGGGGGGGAGGGGTTCCTACCTAAGCTTACCTCAGCCCACATTGTTTCCCTGATCCTCTCAGCTACATTACTTAAGAAGTGTCTGCAAACACTTCAGCGTGAGAGATTGGAAAGGGTTACTTGGTATCACAGCTGGATCTCTACCATTATAAGACCTACTTCAGATTACGAGGTGGTGGCAACCAATGCTCCCTCTAAACTGTGGAGTCTTGTGAGCAACAATTCTACTTTCTGAGCGACTGGCATTGTGAGCGAGCGATTTGGCTATTGCAAAAATTAGTTTGCTCTGGAGCCATCCTTCCTGAGCTAAGACAAAAATGTGTGAACCGGAGGCTAAAAAACTGTGAGCTAGCTCACACTAACTCAGCTTAGAGGGAACACTGGTGGCAACTATTGATTCTGTGTGTATTCTGAGATGGATTTATGGCTCAGTGGGAAAGCGGAGGTACTTAGACACCCATGAGATTTCATTTTCCAAGTAACCCCCTGGCATGTTGGGGTAAGGACTCTCCAAAGGGCCCACAGGATGTCATTACATTGAAGCATGAGGAATAAGCATCTGAAAAACCAAATGCCTCTTGCAGATGTAGCCGTACGTACCACCACGAGTAACTTGCTCCTTTCACAGATTCCTGGTAAGTAGGGATAAGGTTGTACATTTTCTCCCTTCAGGCATGAGCTTAGCCATTGAAAAATACTTGGAGGCTCAGCAGAAAAAAATGAAGGATGGTGCATGAAACCTGTTTGGGCTTAATCATAATAAATGCCTGTAATACACATCATACTATAATATTAAAATTGCTTTAGCACTTGTAAAAACAACAAAATGGGAATTCACATTATTTAGCCACTCTTGGCCTGTTGACGCACAACTTCCCTCCTACACAGAAGCAGCATCCTGCAGTTCCCAGCCACAGCCAGGTCTGCATGTACATGAAGCAGTTCAAGTATGAACTGGGTGGTACTCATAGACAGCCATCAGAAAACTCCTCTGTTGTGACTGAACCCTGCTGATGCCATCATGGGAACCTGTTTGCTCACATGCTATATGGATGAATACAGCTGCCTCAAGTTCAACATTTTTAATTATTATCAATATTTGGGGAGCAATATTGCTCACTATAGATGCAGTTTGTGAAAGAAGAATGGGGAGGGCTGAGAGTCAATGACAAAGAATGTGCTTTGCGAGCAGAAGTCACTAGATTCAATCCCTAGCATCTCCACTAACCAAATCTCAGGTAGCAGTGATGGGAAAGATTCCAGAGAGCTCGTGCCAGTCAGAACAGACATAAGAACATAAGAGACGCCATGGTGCCAGTCAGAACAGACATAACTGGGCAAAGTGACTTCATGCTCCATAAGGTCATCTGGGTAGGAGCCCACATGCAGACCTTTCTGGCAGCAACCCCAGTTCTTTGGAACTCCTTCCTCCATGGGTTGAGTCTGACCCCCACACTACAGGCCAGTTAAGACAGTTAACAAAACGTTTGTTTTGCAAAGCCTTTTAAAAATGATTCCTACCCTGGTTTTAAACTGTGGATTGATTGCTATTGTCTTTTAATCTCTTGCCTTTATGGTGTCACAACTTTGACTATATTGTGCCAAATGTAAGGCACTTTGTGCAGTTCTTGAACAAGAAAGGCAAGGAACACATAACCTAAATTAAATAACAGGTGAATCTGTGGGTCCGCCTCAGTCTAAGGCAGTTTCATTTAAATTAACAGAAATATGTGGCCTTTTTAACTGCTAAAACCCACAATTCCTGTGGGAAGCAAACAACAATACCAAGCATACTTGAAAAAAGGGGAAAAAACTATTAGGAGGCAAGCTGTTTCTGAAGAAATCCAATGCAGTGTGTTCAGCATCACCAGCCTGAAAACAAAGATCACTTTAAAGAATAATAAAGGGCTACAATGACCATTAGGCATTTGTGACCGGCTTTCTAAGTCTGCAGGAAATTAAACAAAACAGTGATATTAATACTTGGCCGCATTAAGGCCCTTGATGTTTTGCTCACTGTATTACATGGTGGATGCAATGAACACGTGGTTTTTAATTTGCCAGTGCATGAGTGCTTATTTTGAGCTGCTGCATCCACACTTTAGAACAGCCTGCTGGATATGGTATAGAAAGCTCCCAAACTCACTCAGAGTGGAATTATTCACACAAAGCCATGGATGGGACCTGGCAGCATGGCTTCAACCACTTTTAATGACTCTGTTAATAATCTGATTTTAAAAAATATCTTTCTCCCAAAGAATTCAAGGATTTCTCTTGAAACTTACCTGGATCAATTATGCAAGTCTGCCTGGAAGTCTTTACAAGCACTGGATAGTCCCGGCAGTAATAATCAAGATAAGCTTCCAGCTTTAAATCCCTAGAAAAGAGGAATCATATGTGAAAAGCATGTGAAATATAAAGCCTGAAAGCCAGCATACAATTAATAATTAGACTGTTAAAAGGTATGAACAAGATGAAGAAGCATCTAGCCAATTTTTACCCCTCCAATTCAATTCGATTGCTGTGGAAAAGGGGAAGCCATCCAAGCCACTGGTACCCACACAGCTCACCACACAGTAAGAGTTGCCAAAGCTGAGCTAGCTGAAGACAGCCTGAGACATAAGTCCCAAACAATTCTCCAACAGCGATAAACAGATAACAATTAATTAAACCACTGTTATTTGTGCTACCCCTTAATGGTACATCAAAATCCACCACCACCTGGGTTGGCAGAAGGACTGGCCCTGGGCTCCATAAGACAACCATATAATGACTCCATAATAAAGCTGTAGTGTGTAAACTAGCCCTAAGATTAAAGTTCCTGAAGCACCATACTGAGTGCTAAGTATCCTTTATTAAGAAGTACTTCTATACAGCCAGACATTATCAACACATGTAGTTGCCTGATACCAAGTTAGGCCACTGGTTCATCTAATTCACTGGTATCTACTCTGACTAGCAGCAGCTCTCAGGCAGAAAAGAGTCTTCCCTAACACCTGCTACCTGAAATTCTTCACCTGGAGGTGCTAGGGAGTGAGCCTGGCCCTTCTACATGTAAAGCAGGTGTTCTAACACTCAGCCATGGCCCCTGCACATTATCTGCTCATTTCCAATAATATACCATACCTTACACACCCAAATTGTTTACAGTACAGAAGAAGCCATTAACACAACATGTTTGCAATAAAAATGAACAATGTCAGTTACAGCAAGGGAACAGCAAGCCATATCTAAAGAATATTAAAAAGGGAAAAGGCTTTCTCCTAGACAGAAGATGGTCCTGGTCATTCACCTGCTCACTCTACTTAATGAGATCTGTAAAAGAAGTTAGATCTATTTTTAAGTCCAAGTCCAAATTCTCTTGCCAATCACCAAACAACACAACCAGCCTGATTTTGTTTCTGAGAAGACATACCGTGCCAGTTGAACCAGCAGAACAACAAGGGAACGAATTCCTTCGCCCATCAAGCAGTTCAGCTTGAGCTCCTCATAGATTAGATGGAGTACACAGAAGATGGTTGGGATATGGGGGAAGAGAAGAGTAGAGGAATCCAAGCTGTGGCTGGGTGAAAGATTGTCCTTTGGGGATTTCATTTCCAGTGGATCCAGCTGCAGCGCTTTGGCCAAAGGGTGAGACTCAACATTTTTATGATAATCTGAATTTATCAGATATTCCCAGTCCTGTAAAAACAGAAAGATAATTTGGGATAATCATGTATCCTGAATTGTGTGTACTAGTTTGTCCTTTAAGAAAAAAAAAATTCAAACCAGTGAATTAAAAATAATTTTCCCAAATGACTCCAAAAGGTTCTTGAAAGAGTCATATTAAAATGAACCACTTTATTTAAAAAGACTCGTGGACTGTTAAAAATAACATCATGTATTAGATTTTAGAGGCAAGGGCTAGCTTCCTCAGACATGAGATGCTACTTCATCAGAATCTAAAGATTCTCTAACCCACTTAAGGAGACAAACAATCCTATATCTGACTTCCTCAAGAATGCCATCCAGAGCCAGTGGTGTCTTGGTGTTTAATTTGTCATTTAATCCTAGACCTTCATCTCATCACTTCTATGTGATTTGGCTCGTCAAAGAACACCAATGAAAACAGTGGCTTCAGTCCACAAGCCTAGAGAAACAACATCTCCTAAATGGGATGATTTTGTAGTCTATACAATGTCAGGAATCACTAATTAATTAATTCTCTCCTTACTTCATCAGATCCTGTCTCTGAGGGCCGGGCTTTCTTTGGAGCAATAACTGGAGAAAGGGACCCTTCGAAATCAAGCTAAAGTGAAAAAGAAAGAAAATAATTGTAAGGACAACTGAATTTCATTTTTTAAAAACCCCAATCATGGAAACAAATCTGTAAAACAACAAGGTGACATGCAGCACTTCCACACACAGTGGAATATACATACATACAGCCTCTTGGATGCTGTGTGTCAGCAAAACTGAGAGCAAAAGCATAAGGAGATCAGACTCTGTCAAGAGACTAAACTCCTAGCAAGTCATTCAAGGCAGAATGGTCACAGCTGAAACACCATTTCAAGTGGTAAGAAAAAGAGATACTCCCCACTTGTCTTGTAGAGTTTGTATATTAGCATATCTGTAATATAGAAATGTATGTATTTCTAAGAAATACTATGTATTAGCCCATGTACTTCACACATTTGAAGCCTGCATGGATAAGCGGCACCAAGTTTACTTAATTATGGCTCCTGCCCTTTCACAATTTGTTTGGGAAACGACACATCCAGTCCCCAGATCATCATCTAAAAATCACTGTACACCCCGAGAATAAAGAAGTCATTCAAGTTAGTTAATGCAACGTCAAGAAAAGTCACTGTCATGATTAAGAACCATAAAAAGATTCCAAATTTACAACTGCAGAGACTTTGTAAAGGACATTTTACTCTGAGATCTAGAGCCATCCACACAAAGCCAAGGGACTTACACTGCCATCCTATGGAAGGTTACACCTTTCTAAGCTCACCGACTTCAAGAGACTTGGAAAGGTGGTAACTCTGCTTAGAAAAGCACTGCTGGTTACCTGCTCCATTCACAACTCATACAAATTCTAACCAGATGTGAGATGGGGAAAACCAAACTTTCTGGAAGGAGTCCAATATGATCTCCATTGTTAGTAGCAATAAGGTCTGTCTGCTGCACAGTCAAAGCTATTTGGATCAACTGTCCGAATGAGTGGGGAAATTACTGATATCTCAAGTGATGACTTTAAGAGTAAAATCCAGTGATGATGCTGCACATTTGCTTACATTCTGGGTCCATGCCACTCGATCTGTGTTGTAGCCCATCATGTTCATGAGACAGGTGACAAATAAGTTCCACTCGGAGTAATAACTCGGTCCTCCTGGTGCATTGTAAGCATTATACCACCTGACAAGCATTTGCACTGCCACCTCTCTGGGCAGGATATACTTAATGCCTTGTAAACATCTTTTAACTGTTTAGAGAAGAAAAAACAATTTTTAACTTTTTCGTTAGTGAGCTGTTCAATCCATTCTGTCACTTCCAATCAATTTTAAGTGGGCTCAGCAGGTACAACTGTAACCTCGGCGATCTCTTATCTAAGAGATTTAAGGAGCAGACTAGGTGATTGTGTGCTTCCTCCCGACACTTATTCTTCCTACAGGCAGTTCAGGCTGCATCGTAAGTGGGGCTTGCTAACCAGGTTCTACAAGCTTAGAAATACAGAGAAACCTGGCTGGTCTTCACCATGTTATAAGACTTCACAATGATTCCAATAGGCAGATACAACTTGTGCAAGAGAGGGGCAGGGAGGTACGGAAAGCAGGAAGGGTTCTATTCATTAGTTAAAAGACAGGCAAGCACAGTTCCTGGGAGTGAGCCCCATTTAAGATATGGAAGTAATCTCCTGAGTAGAGGCTGAATTCTATTTACTGAATTCCAAATCATACCTAATTCTGAAGTTGCGATTTCAGGAATGGTAATTCTAACCATTGAGCCATTACTAAGGTCCTGTGAGAAGAAAATACAAGTGTCAAACAAAGAGCAAAAGCATTCCAGACAGAATTAATCATACAGGCCACAGCACAATATAAATGATGATTTATACCAAACTGTAGGTATCTTCAAAATCTGTATTCTGAATTTCCAAAAATAATTCAAGGCAGCAAAGATGAAAATCAATTTTAAAAATGGCAAGACAACAGCGAGTAATTTTTGATAATGCCAAATGCAGAAAGAATTACAGGACAATAAAAAAAATACTTAGATCAGTCACTGAGTTTAAAAAAATCCTGAACAAATTGCCTAACAAAAAACTGCCAGTGGGGGATGACTCCCTCAGCTCTGTAAAAAATATCTTGCTTTTATCTGAACGCTATGCCAGATTTAGCAAAACCACCATGCTCCTGACGGTTTCATCACCTGTACAATGGACCTAGTACCACTACTCCAGCTTACTCATGAAGCCTTAAACTCTGCCCCATACCACTCTCCCTCAGACTTACCTGATAGTGACAGTCTCTCTCCAAAGGCCTCTGCTGTGTGCCCCTCAATGCCTACAAGGCTGCAAAAGCAGTGTCCCAGGCCAGGGAACTCTAGGAAACGCAGTTCTTCAGGGCACCCCTGAGTCTGGGGCGGGGGGGACAGGGACAGTGGAAGGAGGCAAACACCTCCCGAGACAGACCTTGCTACCACTGTCCCTTCCTCGCTTCCAGGTAAATTTAGGTGAAGAGAAGGGGGTGGCTGAGTGGGGGAAGGGTTCTTCTCAGACTCAAGTTATGATCTATGGCATGGAAGAACTCACAGGTTCTCAATGTCTGTGTCGGATTGAGGGCTGCCATTATAAGCAGTCACAAGTTTGTGTTCCAAACTAGGTAATTACAACCTCAGAGGTAGCTCTGCTAAAAATCTGAAGAACAGGAAACAAAATAGCCTCCTTGGACAAGGTGTTCCAGAGTTTTGGAGCACCTGCCCTTCACCCAGTAACAGACACTTCCCACTCACACAGTCACAATGGGCAGGTAGACCCCTTCCTTCCTCCAAATTGCTTTAGCCTTAATATGTTGAGATATATTCAGGTGGGTTGCCATGTTGGTCTGAAGCAACAGAACAAAATTCAAGTCCAGTGGATCCTTTTTTTCCAATGTAACTGAAGAAGTGTGCATACACACGGAAGCTTATACCGTGGATAAAACTTTGTTGGTCTTAAAGGTGCCAGTGGACTCAAATTTTGTTATGTTGAGATATGGTGACTTGCCCAAAGCGGGTTCACAGAGGAGCAACTATCTGAGAGTAGGCTATCCATACCCCAATGCAAACTACCACATCCCATTGGAGAGTGACTGGTGTGGGCTTACCAGGAATGTTCCCTTAAACTCCAGTGTTGTGAGCAGAAACTATACCTCGTGAGCGAAAAAAGCTAGTAGCATTAAAGTTGTGAGCGAGTATACATTTGACTATTGCATATATTAGGTTTTTAGAAGATTACTTCCATAACCCTGTAAAAATGTCAGAATAAGTTATTTTAAATTATATTTAAACAATATTTTAAGAATAACTTAAACATTATAAGAGAAAACAGAATCAAGTTAAATTTCACCCACCCCTTTCCACTGTCCTCAGGAGATGTCTACCCACCCCATTCCACTATTTTGCTAGACCTGGCCTCCAGAGAACAGGTCTACCCACCTCTTTCCACTATACTGGTAGACCTGGCCTCCAGAGAACAGGTCTACCTTGGTAACCTGGTCTCTGGAGAACAGGTCTACCCACCCCAGTCCACTATACTGGACCATTGCTGAGCCTTAGAAAACATACCAGCACTTGTGGGGGGGGGGGACGGATGGACGACTCTTGCAGTCTGCTTTTTGTGTGTGTGTGTGTATGAAATAAGACAACCAGCATTACAGGTAAAGTATAACAGAGGAGGAACAATTACTGTCAGAACCCTACCTAACCTAACTAACAGGAAGTTGCTTAAATGTTATCAACCTGCCCAAACTACTTATTTATTCAAATATTTATATTCCACTTTCTCCTGTGACTCAAGACAGCTTACAAATCATACTGAAAAGCATAATAGGAGTGTGCAAAAAAAAAATCATTTTTCCCAGCTCCATTGTAGCTTTTGGGGACCATTATAGTCAATAGGCCCTATAAACTATAATGGAGACTCAATCTGGGGGTATCTGGGGCTCGGGCGGGCTGTTTTTTAAGGTAGAGGAACCAAATTTGCAACATAGCTGCTGGTGCCTCTCCTCAACACCCCCCACCCCCCAAGTTTCAAAAAGACTGGATCAGGGGATCCAATTCTATGGGCCCCAGAACGAGGTGCCGCCATCCTCCACTGTTTCCAACGAGAGGAAAAAATGTCTTGTGAGCAGACCCTCACAACATTCAGCAACCTGTTAAAATTCTGTGTGCCAGCACCCCTAGCGCAGCTTAGAGGGAACTGTACTTACCAGAGTTACTCTGTTCTGGACAGGATCTCTCACAGAATGAATAAATGTTGCAAGCTGCTGGAAAGTGCAGTCATCAATATAAGAGGAGTCTTGAAGTTTGGAAGAATCCCGCAGTTCTGGAACAGGCGACAACATTCCCTGCTGCAAATGGGACAATTTTTGATGTAATGTTTAGCAAGTTTCTCAGCAGTCCCCAGAGGTCCAGATTCAGGATTAAACAAAGTATTTTATAACCATTTTCAGAGAGGTAATAATCCAGATGTGACTGCCAACCGAAAGGTGACCTCCCAGGAACAACAGCACAAACCTATGGACTTAGTAGAATGTCCACAGTTTCTTGCAAAATCCTCCATCCCTCAGTCAGAAGATTCCTTTGTCCTGATTCCTCTCCACAAAACTCTCATAACAAAGGATCTGCTCCGTGTTCATCAAGCAGACATGACGTTTCTGGGATGGCAAGAGGAAGTTCTAATGACTGCCTGAAGCTAAAACACCATCAGTGGCCAAGAAACACAGAAAAATTCCAAACACAGAAGTCAGGTGGCATCTTTTGTTAGACGCAACCAATTGATACAGTTACTACCTAGATCCTCTGTAAGCAACCAATTTTTGATACAGTTACTACCTAGATCCTCTGTGTATGTTGGAAAATACTGAGTTTACAATACAATCCTATACAAAGTTTCTCCAGACTAAGCCCACTGAAAGAAATATGCTTACACTGGACTAACTGTGAAAAGGACTGTGTTATGAGTCATCTAACAGAAGGATTCTTTAATTGAATGAAGATGATATGGGATGTGATTTTACTTGGGGGAGTGGGGAGTCTTGCCCGCCAACCACTACATAAAATTATCAAGTTTGGCTACCACCAATGCTCCCTCTAAACCAGGGGTGTCAAACTCATTTGTTATGAGGGCCGGATCTGACATAAATGAGACCTTGTTGGGCCTGGCCATGTGTGCCATAAAATGTAATGCCAGGTAGCGGAGATATAAACTTTATAAAGGACACAAACACAAAGGGTTTTTTTTTTAACTTCAAATAAAAAGATGCTTAAAACATTACCACTCTTGCAATATCTTGTTTATTTAACAGTGTCTGATAACTGACACCTCTTGCTTTAAATTACTGCATCAAAATGTCTGTGCTGTTGCAATCTTATGCTGTTCAGGTGTGTATCTGTAAGATGCAAACCTACAATGACGCAACAGCAGCAGAACTGGAAGAAGCAGCAGAAGACAGCCAGTTCCACTGCGGACCTGATAGAAGCCCTCTGGGGGCCTGATCCGGCCCCTGGGCCGCATGTTTGACAGCCCTGCTCTAAGCTGTGGAGTCTTGTGAGCAAAAATTCTACTTTGTGAGCTACTGGCATTCAAGTTGTGAGCCAGTGATTTGGCTACTACATACATTAGTTTGCTCTGGAGCCATCCTTCCTGAGCTAAGACAAATATGTGCGAGCTGGAGGCTAAAAAAACCTGTGAGCTAGCTCACACTAACTCAGTTTAGAGGGAACACTGCAAGCTGATTCTATATCTAGTGCATCATCTAAATTAATCTCCAGGTTTCTTAATACAAAGACCACCATGTTTCTCCTCTTCTTTCAGCCTTTTAAGGGACTTGTGCCTTCCGTTTTGTGCTGCAGATGCATATGATTTATCACTGGCTTTTAAATTCTCTAACAGAAACTGTCACTTCCCCCTCCTTCTTCTCAAACAAGTTTTGGTGCTGCTTTAAACTAGTTACCTCATCTCACTAAGTCTGCAAAACTTCCTGAACAAGCTGCAGACCAGAGACCTTTCTCTCCCCCCTCCTTTTTTTCCTACCATCCAGTCTGACAGAGTTCAGAAGAACCTGAAATTTTGCAAACTATTCTGTGATATTTTGGTACAACCCAGTAAGTAGAACATGACTTGTTAGTGGCCAAGAAGTATACTATGACCTGATGAGACAGAATTCCTGAAACTACTCTGTGTTTAACTTTGAATCGCAAGAGATCCATAATATTGTGCATGAATGCATGCATGCATGCCCCTGCTGTCTCTCTTGCTTCTCTCACACTCACACATACATTCTCAGAAAGATATCAGGATAACAAAAAAGAAATTTTTATATCCCTTACCTCATCAAAGGGACCAAGGTGCTTATTCAAAGGCTTGGAAGGAGTGTTGATATTGTCCAAAGGAGTGCTTGGGCACGGCATTTGGTTTGAAATGGACAATGACAGGGACGGTGCAGGAAAACCAGGGATGAAAACCTTTCCTACCTTGTAATGGACAAGAAATAGAACAGTTAGCAAGTAGATTACTAGAAACGGCAGAGATGGATAAATTAAGTCTTATGCTACAAGGTAAAGATGATAATGTGTTTGTGGAAAGATGGAAGCGTCTGTATGAATGGATTAAGTCTATGTGAGGATTTTAGACTCCAATGTATGCAGGAATACTTATGTAAAAGGATATATATCTGATGGAAAAACGAAAATAAATATTGCAAAAAAGAAAGAAAGAAAAGAAATAGAAAGGCTGTGTAAAGTTTAATGGGAGCTGTCAGCCCAGTTTCAACACTGGCAGTGCTTAGGCCAAGGTAACTTTCACAAGGAGACAAGTCCACAGGGTTTCCTCACTGCTGATTCAGTGCAGCGGCAATAGGGCTCCCACATAGTGGGTTGCTCCACATTTCGTCTGTCTTGGTGACAGCCATTTTGTACCCTCAAGCCACTGTAGTCACTTTAATTATTTAAAATAAGTAACAGTATCGCATAAATAAGTAACACTATCACAATTTGTCAATTACTGATTTTTTTAAATCTCAAAAAGAAGACAATTGTGTATGTCACCCTGAGCTCTTGAGGGGAAAGTAATACACAGAAATGTGCCTGATACCTAGCTTTAATGTTTACATATGACAACATAATGGCTTGGATCCCTCAGAGTGTTTCCACAGAAAGAAGAATTTCCACCCACAGAGTATGACTTTCTTGCTCCCCTTAACTACGGTACAAAATGTGCCCCAAAATACTGCACCTTGGGAACATGAGACCACTCAGGAACAGCATTGGGGGGGGGCATCTGAAGCTGCAGTAGAAGGGGGGAACACAAGGAAGTTGCACTGTGTAGGTGCTAATCCTTCCATCCACAGGAATGCTCTGGCGGATCCAAGCCAGTAGTGGTTTTTCCCGCTGCTGCTGCAGCTGCCAATACGGTGTGACTGTAATGGGGCCTCCACATGGCAGGTCTCCCTTTCCCAGTCCCTCAGCAGCAGCCACCCCCTCTGCCCTGCACCAATTGGGGTTGTTCCCATGGGTTTTTTTAAAATCAGCAATTGGATATTGTTACTTTGATATATTGCTATGACACTATGTGTAACAAGTTCTCTGGATTCCAGCTTTCATTTAAAAAAAACCCAAGTCTCTAGCACCTTTCATTAAGGAGATAAAAGAAAGAAAGACAAACATGGACTACAGACAACAAAAATAGACTACACAACAAAAATGGACTACAGACATTAAAAAATATATATATCTAACCCCTTTAAAAAGCAAAACCATTAAAAAATTAAAAGAGCCCTGCTGGATCAGACTAGTGAGGGTCCATCTAGTCCAGTCCATCTAGTCTAGTCCAGTGCTCCCTTTTATTTACCTCACTTGGCCTAGCCTTCCACCGCTTAAAGGAATCCTTCTTACCTTTTACTGCTTCCATTACTTTGTTTATTAACCATGCAGGCCTTTTTAAATACTTATTTGCATCCAGCCACACCCACCTTTTGCTTGTTATTCTGTTTACCTTGTTTGTTGTCAAAACCCAGGGCTTTTTTGTAGCAGGAACTCCTTTGCATGTTAGGCCACACACCCCTAATGTAGCCAATTCTAATGAGTTCCTGCTGTTGGGTGTGGCCTATTATGCTAATGAGTTCCTGCTGGGTGTGGCCAACTTGTGAGCCAGCTGGAACTCCGTTCTTGTGCGTTCCTGCCCAAAAATAGCCCTGCGTTATTTGTACCTTTCCTAACCTGTGGTATACATTTAATCTGAGCTTCTAGGAGAGTTGTTTTAAATATTCTCCAAGCTTCCTGAAGGGATTTGACCCTCCTTACCTTTTCTTTCAGTTTCTTCTTCACATATGAAAGAAGTTACCCCTTCTAAAGTTAAATGTGGTTGTGTCAGTCAAATCATCCCAGGGAGCAGAGTAAACAGGAAGGAAATGAACTGGCTATGCTTTGCTAATGAGATTGCGGTAATGCCAAAACAAACATTTTTTAAAATGCTTATTGAGATGAGGAATTACTATTTATTGAATATAACTCTTGGAAAAAGTACTAAATACATGCACAAGGAATACAGCTCTACATGAAGCATGGAGGGGAATAAATGATGGTTTTAGAGAAGCATGTATAAAATGAATTGGGTAGAAGGAACACCAATGAAGAAGTATTGGAGAGGACTGAAGAAGAATGAGAAGTGATACAAAGTGAGAATGTAACAAAAGCCCTGCTGGATCAGACCAGTGGGCTATGTAGCCCAGCATCCCAACCTACACAATGGCCAACCAGTCATTATGGAGGGCCAACAAAAAGGCACACAGGCCAAGGCCTTCTGCTGACAATCAAGACTAACAGGATCCAGTCTCAGAAATGGAAAATGAGTCCAAGATTGGAAATAAATAAAAATTGGAAGGAAAAACAAAACCTGAACACAATTATATATGAAGTAAATTAAAGAGCGAAAAGGCTCACACAAGACTGAAAAGCATACAGATGCATCAAAGACCAATCTATGAATCAAAACGCACAAGAGAATTTTAAAGGCTGTTAACTGAAAACAATGCTGTACCTACCCGAACCACTCCAGTATACAGAACTAAATTCCCATTGCCTTCCAGGACCAGCATTGTGTCAACACTCTGTAAATATCAAAAGAAGGTATGAAACAGCTGGTACCTGAACAAATGTTGCCAAAAGATCAAGGTCATTTATTTTCCCAGTTCTATACATACTTCTACTGGAGCTGCATCCTTTGCCTGGATGTTGGTAACAGTGCCAAAAATTAACTGCGACATGTCATTACTCTCTTGAAACTTCACACAACTAAGCACGAGGAAAGAGAATATTTCAGGCAAAAATTGTACATAAGAAATGTCTGTGATATAGTAAGACAGGATTTACACAGCCATTTTTCTAAAAATCAAGATAGCCAATTTTGAAGACTGTGAAATATCAACTGTTGATCAGAATTTATAAATGTAGCGAGTTGAACGGAAGCATCTTGTTATGACAGGGACTCTGTTCAGACAGCACACCGAACTATGGTTAAGGAAGTTCAGCTTCGGCTTGGCAGGACACCTGAATTAACAAAGCAAGGCTTGCAATTGGCCTGCAAACCAGAATCAGAAAGCCTGGCTTGAAGAAATAAGGCTGGGGAGGAGTTACTCCCACTGAAAGGGACATGGTTAATGGAATTATCATGCTCCTGCCTTAGCAGAAAGACCCTCTTCAAGGTACCCTCCTCCACTGATGGAGAAACCATGGCTTGAACTGGGTTTGCCAGTCATTCTTTGTGTTTACTGTGAGTTGGATCGAGCCTAGAGATTTCCATAGATACAAAGATTTCCGCCCTCAGAATGTGATTTTCCATATATCTACCCTGTCCCCTGCAGCAGCCCAAAAATGCCCCCCCCCATCTTGTTGCTGAGGGAGAGGGCCCTCACAGAGCAGGACTGGGGGAGCATTTCAGC
>NW_015169182.1:352407-389841 GCF_001447785.1 Gekko japonicus | reverse complement strand
TCAGAAGGTCCATCAGTGGGGCCAGGACACTAGAAGCCCTCCCACTGTTGCCCCCCCCCAGCACCAAGAATACAGAACATCACTTGCCCCAGCCTGAGAGTTCCTATCTATACCTTGTGGCTAATAGCCACTGATGGACCTCTGCTCCATATGTTTATCCAATTCCCTCTTGAAGTCATCCATGCTTGTAGCTGCCACCACCTCCTGTGGCAGTGAATTCCATATGTTAATCACTCTTTGGGTGAAGAAGTACTTCCTTTTATCCGTTCTAACCCGACCGCTCAGCAATTTCATGGAGTGCCCACGAGTTCTTGTATTGTGAGAAAGGGAGAAAAGTACCTCTTTCTCTACCTGCTCTATCCCTTGAATAATCTTATAAACCTCGATAATGTCCCCCTTCCAAGCCGAAGAGCCCCAAGCGCTTTAACCTTTCTTCATAGGGAAAGTGTTCCAACCCTTTTTATCATTCTAGTTGCCCTTTTCTGCACTTTTTCCAATGCTATAATATCCTTTTTAAGGTGTGGTGACCAGAACTGTACATAGTATTCCAAATGAGGTCACACCATTGATTTATACAGGGGCATTATGATACTGACTGATCTGTTTTCAATTCCCTTCCTAATAATCCCCAGCATAGCATTGGCCTTTTTTATTGCAGTCACACACTGTCTCGACATTTTCAGTGAGTTATCTACTACGACTCCAAGATCTCTCTCTTGGTCAGTCTCTGCCAGTTCGGACCCCATCAACGTGTATTTATAGTTAGGATTTTTGGCTCTGATGTGCATCACCTTGCACAGTAATGACGCCTAAACCTTAGAAATGCAAGTGCTGAGCAGATGGAAAATGAAAGCAGATAAGCAACAATAAACAATGGCTTGCTGGTAATAGATTTGGAAGCTCAAAGCATGGTTTGATCTGATTTCTGAGTGGATAGATTTTCCACTGCAGATCAATTAACTGATTTTTAAAAATAACAATAATCAATGAATTATTTTATCCAATGGGATCAGTCGTCCTTAATTCTGCTTGTATAGGACAAGAAGTGTCCTAATACTCGGAGCTGGCTAGAAATGTTACACTGGGGATTGATGTCGGGGCAGGAACAGCGGCACTAAACTTAATTTTATTGTGTCTCTCCACAAATGCGGCAGATTTTTACTAGGTGTGGGGCAGGAACACTTCTTCTTTTGTTATGCTTTCCATGTATTTACACAACAGTTCAAGACAGCCACAGAAGTAACTCTGCATACCTGACCACACTTACCGCAACTGGAGCTGGGATTCCACTAGGTAGCACAAAAACCTTTGCCCACAAAGGTCAGTCGTAATAAATACTTTGGATGCTTGAGAGTTTTTCTCCCTATCAACATTCAAATAATAAGCCCAATGACTATAAAATTAGGATAAGTCAAAAGAATTAGCCTAATACTGGAACAGAAAGAAGCTATCTGACCACTAGGAATTTCCAGTCTAAAACACAAACCTCAAGTAGTATTTAAAACACACTGGGGGAAGGACCCTGGAGTACCACAAGAACATGAAAACCTTAGATAGCCATCATGTTTACTATCATACAAGCTTGTCCTCAACAAGCTACAGAATGTGCCATGATTGCCCTTCTCATCTCTGCTATCAGAGATGTTTTTACAAGCACAGATCCTGTTACTTTTAACAAACACAGCAGGTTCTTTTCTACAGAGCAATGGACCTTCCTGAAGGAGACTGGAGGAGGAGAGATGTTATCCCAATTTTCAAAAAAGGAAGGAGGGATGACCCAGGAAACTACAGGTCACTGTACATTTTATGAAACCATCAGAGTAAAAATTATTCATCCCATTATAAGGAGGTACCACGGATACTTGGACAAGGAGATAAGTAGGAAGCTATTATTTGATCCCGCTCCACAGATTATAATAAATTGTGCTAAGTTTCTAGCAATAGCCCAAAAAATACGGGCTGCACATGTAGTATAATTTTAGAAAGAATCCAGAAGACTTAGGAGATAGGGAGTGAATTGTATAACGTCTATAATATTTATTCAACAGTTGAATAACAGTTGATAGATTATTGTAGATATTTAGAGTTTTAGTAATTTTGTAATTAACATATGCAGATCAAATGCAGTTTTATATTTAAATATTTTATATATATATTATTGGTACCCTTTTGTATTGTTTGTAATTGGGCTGGTGATATACCGAATAAACTGAAACTGAAACCCAGGCCAGTCAGTCTGACCTGGAGACCAAGCCCTATGAGGAAAGGCTGAGGGACTTGGGGATAGGGGATGGGGGATGGACTTCTGCGTAGCAGTGTGTGTGAACAAGATCTTGGGGTACGGGTGCACCAAAAGTTAAATATGAGCAGCCAGTGTGATGCAGTGACAAAAACGGCTAATGTGATCTTGGGGTGTATCAACAGAGGCATAATATCAAAACCGCAAGATGTCATAGTCCCTCTGTACACTGCATTGGTCAGGCCGCACCTGGAGTATTGTGTGCGGTTCTGGAGGCCTTACTTTAAAAAGGATGTGGACAGAATGGAGTGGGTGCAGAGGAGCATGACGAGGATGATTGGGGGCCTGGAGACCAAGAAGCCCTATGAGGAAAGACTAAGGGACTTGGGAATGTTTAGTCTGGAGAAGAGGAGGTTGAGGGGGGGACATGATTGCTCTCTAAGTATTTGAAGGGCTGTCACTTAGAGGAGGGCAGGGAGTTGTTCCTGTTGTTCAACAGGCGATGCCTCCACTGTCTTCAAATCAGCATGTACCAGTAAGTCCTTAATGGACTGTGACTTCTTAAAACTAATGATAGATTGTGCCTCACATGATGGAATATTGTTTAGAATATGGCAATGCTTGAGAATTATACTCTCAATCTGTAAAGCGAGTGAGGAAAATTACAGTGAAAAAATATTGCACCTTCCTTGTTGGGCTTAGAACATGATGGACCTTCCTTTAAAGAATATGACTCTAAAAATATGACTCTGAAGCTATTTACTTGGCCATTCAAGACTACAGAGGATACTGAGTACCAGAGGCCACACAACATAAAGGGCTGATGTACTAATTAATATGCCCATGTCATCTACTGCATGTGGGAGCAACAAAATGTTCCAAGATGTCCTCCGCTTCAGCGGGAGAACTAGGAATCTCAATTTTGAAGCTCCCATAATGACACATTTTGTTGAAAAACATCATCAACCTACTGATTTTAATTTTTTTGTCATTGAGCAGATTCAATCTAGGCCTCATTAATCTTATAATATTGTTATTTCAGAGAAAGGCCTTTTGGATTTTACATTAGACACATCATCTCCTAAGGGCCTCAGTGATCGTCTGGATTTGACTGCCTTTGTGCGCTATATCTTTCTCCTTTGCTGCTGCCTTGAAAAGATTCAAGTCATCATGACACAGCAATTTTATATGTTTACTGTCCCTGCCGTGGCTCAAGTGGTTAAGACGCTGAGAAGTCAGGCTGTGGAAGGTCGGTAGTTCAGCAGTTCGAGACCCGAGTTGGCACATGATGGAGTGAACTCCCATCTCTAGTTCCAGCTCCTGCCAACCTAGCAGTTCGAAAGCAAGAAATTGCAAGCAGATAAATAGGTACCACTTCAGTGGGAAGGTAGCAGCGTTCCGTGCGCCTTGGTGTTTAGTCATGCTGGACACATGACCACAGAAACGTCTTCAGACAGCGCTGGCTCTTCGGCTTTGAAACGGAGATGAGCACCGCAACCCTAGAGTCGGACTCGACTGCCTTTCGAGCAAGGGAACCTTTACCTTTACCTTACTGTCCCTTTAAATTCTGGCTCCTCGACTCACATATATGTGGGAATGATGCAATTCTCATTCACCTTGGCCTCTTTGGTATTAGACCAGTACATGCAAGATTTTCAGAATGAGACGTGAGAAATTGGATCACAGGTATTTCTGGATTTCTTAGTGTGAGCTCTTTCACATCTTTTCATTGTATCCTTCCTTTTTGTTGTTTCTACTAATTGGTTTAGACTTTGTGTGTTACAGATATGTGATTTAAATATACTTCTTAATCCTCTATGATTGGCTGACAAGTAGTAAGTGTAATTTTTTTTCTGCTGTTAATAAGTTAATAAGATGTTTTGACTCTTGTCTTTTATAGACAATTTGCAACAACTGTTCAAGGCCATTCTGCAATGGAACTGTAACAGAAACAGTTCTGAAGACGATATCAAAATGGTGTCTTAAGTAGCTGGCAGACTGTCAATTGCCATGCCTTGTTAATTATCATAACTCGCTGTATTATGTATGTATTGAATGTTTTATATTTGAATGGTCATACTTGACTGTATTATGCATGATATATAGGGACTGTTTTCAATAATTAAGACTGTACTTTTTCCACTGTATATATTAATATTTGGTTAGCATGCAAATCAGTATATCAGCCCTTTCTTTTGTGTGGCCTCTGGTACTCAGTAGCCTCTTTGGTTTCCCACAGAGGTCTCTCCCCCTGCTTTTTTTGTTGAGGACTATATACACAGCAATGAGTCCTGAATGATTTACAAGTACTTGGCTCATCTATTCTAAACACAGGACAATTGTAATTCAAGTAGAATTTCAATAGCAGGAAAAAAACCTTGCAAACACTGTTAAGACCATTGTTTCCGAACCTCATGTTTGTGACAGCCTCAGTCCATAGGTGGTCTATGCAAAGCTCTGGCACAATCAATTCAGTTTCTGGCGTAAAGACGGAGTCCGTGGAAGTGTTGTTTGGAGACTGGCAAATGCTGTGCCTCTTTGGAGACTGCGTGTGGCTAGAAAAGTTGAATCTTTGCACTCCTGAGAAAGAATGAACCCCTAATGCAGGGGAATGTGACCGGCTGCAAACAGAGAGTGAATATTTTTCCATGATGAGTTGGATGTAATAGAACTGATATTAGAGGTTCAAGCTAGTGCAGCCTAGTGTTGTAGAATGAGAGCTGTGAGTTGGAAACCCCAAGTTCTAATCTCAGCTCTGCTACTATGTTTCAAATTCAGCTTTCACATAGGTAATAAGGGAATAATATTGGCCTACTGTACAACGAGTTAGATCCAATGGAGCATTCCATCCACAGAGTGCAACTTTCTCACTCCATCCCCTACCCCCAGGAACAGTATTCAGGGGCATTTGGGGCTACAGCTGGAATGGGGAGGTGAGGAAGTCATACTTGGTTGGATCCAACCCAATAGGGGTTTTATTCCACTTTCCTACCCAATTCAGGGTCCTCGAGACAGCAAACAATCATAACTTAAAAGCAAGCATTAAAATACAAATGAATATATATAAAACATTTTAAATAATTTATAAAACATGTAAACACATTATTACTGTTATTATTATTACTATCATCATCACAATCCCACTTTTCTCCATGAAGGGGAATCAAAGCAGCTCAAAAGACCAGAGCAACATTCAACGCAGCACTGGGACCACAGCCAGAATGGAAATCTGGCACCGTTCCTCAGCACAGAGAAGAAATTAGGGAGCATATATGGAATTCTCTGCATCATAATCTAAGCAGTAATGTTCCTAGAAACAACAGCCATAACAAAAACTGTATGTATAACTGCTTTTGGTCACATTCATCCCCATTACTTTTGCCTTTCCCTTCTCTTATTATTTATTACTGTTATTTAGCTACAAGATTTATATCCTGTTTTTCAGCCCAATCAGCGCCACCAAGGTAGCTAACTACAAAAATCACATCATAAAACAAATTAAACCAAAAGTAAAATACACACACACAGAGAAACATCAATTAAAAGTTTAGGGTGGGAAAGAGGGATTATTTAGGGAACAACAGACAAAACACTATGTTCTTCCTTAATGCTAAAATTTAGACTGTATGTTCCTTAAGGTCAGAACAACCTGCTATTTTTGCTTGTCAACACAGAATTTATGCATACTGATAACATTATATGGTGGTGGAAAATACTGTCAAGTCGCAGCCAACTTACAGCAACCCTATAAGGTTTTCAAGGAGAGAGACAAACAGAGGTGGTTTGCCACTGCCCCCCTCTGCATAGCAACCCAGAACTTCCTTGGTGGTCTCCCATCCAAGTACTCACTAGCAGGGTTCCTTCTAAGCTGAGTTAGTGTGAGCTAGCTCACAGTTTTTTAGCTTCCGGCTCACACATTTTTGTCTTAGCTTAGAAAAGATGGCTCCAGAGCAAACTAATTTATGCAGTACCCAAATCGCTCGCTCACAACTTTAATGCCAGTAGCTCACAAAATAGAATTTTTGCTCACAAGATTACACAGCTTAGATGGGAGCACTGCTCACTAGGTCTAACCTTGTTTAGCTTCTGAGACCAGACTATCCTGGGCCATCCAGGTCAGGACAGTGCTATATAAAACCTTACTAGGGCTCAAGTGCGCCACCTAGAGCATGTGGATTCTTGGATCCCTGAGGATTACATCAGAATAACCCATTCATTTCCATTCAACATTGGGGGCCCCTGTCAAACGTAATCCTTTTTGGGCAATGGAAAGACTGGTCGGAACGAGACTCGCTGTTTGTCATGGAAGTTCAGAGTCTCTTAACCACTACCTGTGGAGTGGGGCTATCATTTAAGTAATTTTCTGACTGTTAACTGTGGCCTCTGACATCAGAGATGGGCCTTTACATTGGACTGTCTAGTCCAGCAAGTCAGTCTTAGAGAGGAGGCTGTCTTAAGACCAGATTCCATTGCCCATAAATATCTGGGAGTTCTGGATCTGTCTTTGACTCCAGATATAGCAATGTGAAATCTGGTGACCTCAAGAACAGTGCATAAGGGTTATGGACTCCCCCACCATCTTGGCACTGCATACAACTCTGTACATGCTCTGAGGAACTTACTACAGCCTACGTAACATGGATTTAGTTAAGTTACATCAACTTTATGGTTTTTATTTGAAGTGTGTGCTGTGTGGCTTTCTTCTCTTGTATGGTTTTTTGCCCCTTTCAATCCCATTTTTAACCCAACCAATTTTTCTCCCTCAGTAATAAACTTTTTGTAAAAAATAACAATTGTTTGGGCTTTGTTTAGTACAATCTATTTCTCTGGGATACTTCTCTTAATCTTTTCCCAACGAGCTAGTTCATGGAGGCTCCAAGGTTTTCCATAAGATATTCTCCAGGGTTTACACTCAGTTATTTTTGTAGCTGACTAGTGCTATGGGTCAGTCTTCATGTTATTTATTTATTTTTGTATTTATACCCCACCCTCCCTGCAAACGGACTCAGGAGGTCTTGAGTGGTGGCAGCCAATACCAGGTTCTCAGTCCAAGGAAGTTTCCCAGCAAGGAAAGTCATCTTTCCCCCCTTCCTTCAGTAAAAAAGAGGTAAACAGCAGATATGGTCAACCCATATGTGATAGCCACGTAATCCTTATTAAGGGCCAAATTATACAACACTGCATCCCTGAGTTCAACACAGAGACCTAGTGCCCTTTTAGATCATTTTTTTTTTAACTTTCAGAAATACCATAGGGAGAGACGAGTGACTCCTGTATCCCCCACTATCACAGGGGTGGGGTGAAGACAGGAGCCCCTCATCCCTCTGCACCATGGTCCCCAGCAGAAGTGGGCCCCCACTGTATTTTTAAAAAATTAAAAAACAAATCTAAAATGGCACTGCTTCCCTGTGGTGGACTCAGTGATGCGCTATCATCTACTTTAGCCCTAAGAGGTTAAACAAGGCAAGCTCACACCACTTACCTAAGGGCTGCCATGTTGGATATGGAAGGTGAACGGGAATGAATGCTGGGGGATGAGGCCGACCTACTCTGACTGTGAATAGAAGAGTAATTCTGGAAAGGGGAACCCACAGGCGAATCACCCTTAGACAGACTTCTGAGCTGGACAGTGAAAGAGCTGCTGGTGGCTGCATGCTGAGGGGTCCCCACTTGTTCTGAAACCTTTAAGACTGCACTCCGCTCCTGAAAAGTAAAAACAAAACAAAAACAGCCTATGCAATTTAATGCAGCAAACATTTCATATACCTTCTTAAGATACACTTTTAAAATATTACATGTTCCTGGGCCACCCTGCTTCTAAGAGACACCTTAGCTACAGTACCACTGTCTACTGTGATATAACATCAGCAAGCTGGGAGATACCTCAAACATAGGGGGGAGGGAACCCTTTGTCAGTGTCTAGTCCATGCCTCTGGGGGTTCACTGTACAGTTCAAGATGGGTAGTTCAAGATGGGTAGCCATGTTATTCCATCTGTAGCAGTAGAAAAGAGCAAAAGTCCAGTAGCACCTTAAAGACTAACAAAATTTGTGGTAGGGTATGAGCTTTCATGAGTCGCTCACTGCTCACTTCTTCAGATAAAGCTAGAATGTGAGAGTCCATCTGTCTTTATATCTTGGAGAGCAGAGTGATTTCAGATGCTGAATGACAAAAGCAGGCAAACGACAATAGCAGGTGTAATTGAATTAGGTGTGATAGACAAAGGGGTAATAGGCATGGAGAAATCAGCCTTGATAATGGGACAGGAAACCTAGGTCTCAATTCAGTCCAGGAGGATGCATTATCTGTGCTCATATAGATCCTAGCAACACCATAAGTGGACCCAGCAACATCAGCCATACCATTTCAGGTTCATACTCCTATTCATCCCCTAATGTGATTTATGTCACCATGTGTCAGCAATGCCCTTCCACCCTCTACATTGGATAAACAGGCCAGTCCCTACAACAAAGAATAAATGGATATAAGTCTGAACAATTCATAAACTAGTGGAGGAACATTTTAATTTTCCAGGACATTCAGTTGCTGACCTAAGAGTAGCAGTTCTCTTCCAAAGGAATTTCAAAAGGAGATTAGAAAGAGAGACTGCTGAATTGCAACTGATAATGAAACTCAAGACAATGCATTCTTCTGGATTGAACTGAGACCTAGGTTTCCTGTCTCATTAGCAATGCTGATTTCTCCATGCCTACTACCCCATGCCTACTGCATATCACACCTAATCCAATCACTGCATATCACACCTAATCCAATCACGCCTGCTTTTGTCATTCACCTACTAACGTCATTTGCCTGCTATTATCATTCAGCATCTGAAATAACTCCACTCTCCAAGATATAAGGACAGATTGACGTACGTTCCAACTGTATCTGAAGAAGTGAGCAGTGACTTATAAAGCTCATACCCATTTTGTTAGTCTTCAAGGTGATACTGGACTCTTGCTCTTTTCTACAGTACATATGCAGAGTTTATTATGCAGCATGGAAGAAATTTGCAAACATTCATATCCACAGAATCTGAATGAGGGTGGAAATTTCAAATTACAGGAGTATAACCATTCAACTATGAAACACCATGTTTTGTTTAGAAAAAAAAGGATGATTAAAAGAAGGACATGACACAGGTTTATAAAACTAGGCATGCTGTGGAGAAAACTGAGGGGGGGAAATCACTCATTATAATTCAGGGTCAACAGATGGCAAGACTAGGTTCGATACAGAAAAAGGGAAGTATTAAGTTATACAGGCACTGCCACAAACTATACTGATAAGAACATAAGAGAAGCCAATGTTGGATCAGGCCAATGGCCCATCTAGTCCAACACTCTGTCATGTGATGGCCAATAGCACTAACAAATTCATGAAGGATAGGTCTGGCAATGGCTATTAGCCAGTCAGCTGAATGAAACCTCCATGTACAGTTGAAGTGCACCACTAATCACCAGTTGCAGGGAGAGGCAGAAACAGGAGGGTGCTGCTATCTTCATTTCCTTGCTTGAGGGGCTTCCTGCAGGTTTTTGGCATGAAACTGTGAGGACCAGGATGTTGGACTAGATGGACCACTGATCTCATCCCCCAGGGATGTTCTTGTGCTCATGGATTATGTTTGTGTTTTGTGAGCAACCTAGAACTGGGCTTCTACTCCCTTCAACAATTTGCTGCAATCAATTCAGAGTGGAAAGGATCTTAAACATAAGTCCTGCTAGGTGGTGTTACTCAGCTCTGCCTGTTCAGTTGTGGTAGCTGGACCTCACCTCAGCAAAAGAAGCCACTTTATGAAAAAGATATAGATCTTCTCAGAGGAATGGAAAAGTACAACAGAAGCTGTTGCCTAGTTGCCTAAAACCACCAAGATAATGGATAGGGCCTCTACCATATGAGGAAATTACTCCAGCAACTGATAGGAAATCATACCACATAAAGATGGGATGAGGAATTATATCCACTACATTCCACAACAACCAAGCCAGGGCCTACTCAGATTAGAAGACGGATTATGAAACTTTCCTTTCTAGCTTGATTGGCTGGTTCCTGTTGCTAGGGGAAGGGCCATGGGATTTACCTACACGGTCAACAAGTACTGGTGTTAAGGCAGCAAGTCTAATCCATCCATCTTCTTCATGTTTATCTGTGTTTGAAACTTTGGGTCCTGTGGTCAGCTCCAGGCTAGTTCTACCCTCCACTTCACTTGTGCAGAACAGAGCAGCCCTGGAAAGATGACATCAGCTGCTTTGGTTGCAGATACCTTCATGAGCTATTCTCAATAAATCCAGCTCTTCACTTCATACTTGGGACATGTAAAATTGTGAGGTAGCACAGACTGTAACGTTCATGAATGCATTAATCTGCCTTGAGTCTCAGTGAGAAAGGTGGACTATAAACAACATAAATAAATAAGTTTATTTGTTTTCAACAGTACAGTGTTCAGTCTACGCATGCCGTTGGTTTCTTACCTCTGGTTTTACTCTACGAAGGGCCCAGATAGCATGCAAACACTGAGTGGAGTCATATGTCATTACGATGGAAGGCTCAGCATTAAGGAAGACAATTCTCATTGAGTAGTCAGCAACATACTGAACTCTGGCAGAACCAAACAAGCCTGCTAAGTAGAGGAAAGGTCTGATTAAGCCTCCTAGAAGAATACTGCACAGCAGACTTTATACCAAAAGGAAGACAGATTTCAGGGATTTCTATAGATATTATGAGGTGGCATGCATCGACTGATATGCTGTACTTTCATCTAACTTGCTGGGAATGTGAGCGATCTATGGCCACCGATGAGAATTGAAGCTCTAGTATTCAAAACTGTAAGAAAACATTGACAATAATAAATGGAAACAAGGATGTCTAACTCAGCAAGGATGGGCAGGTTTCTTCATTTATGGACAATAAACAGGTTAATAGCTTGTTAGGTGTTTACAATTTTCACAGCATTTTATGTTTTTATTTGTTTATTTATTTATGATTTGATTTTGTAAACTGCCTTCAGCACATTCTCTGGGAAGGTGGCATAAAAATGTTCTAAGTATATAATGTAGTAGTCTAACTCATAATTCCCCAAAAGTGCAGATTTATATCCCACTAAATTAACAAGACTCCCATCGATTTTAACAAAGCTGGACTGCATCCTGTGTGTGATATAAGTAACTTTGGAAGCACTGGAGTATATTAACAACTCTTCCTTTCCCTCACATTTTTGCTCAGGCATTGCAAGGGTAGGTAAGGTCAAAGGTTAATGGAGTATTGTGTGTGTATTCCTTGTCCTGTCCCAGCCACTGGGGAGCCCAGGGTACAAAAGAATATAGTTGTTCTGTTCTATTCTCATTTGCCAGGTTTAGTTGTGCTTGGACAAGACAAAAACTAAGACGGTGGTGCTAGCAGCAGTGACTGGAAGGCAGCTGGGACTACACAGGCAAAGGCTGGAGGAACTGCAGGGAGAGCTGATACGGACACTTGCATAGCTTTGGAGAAAACACTTTTGGTTGTGTTCATTTCAATAAAAAAGATGAAAAGCTATTGTAATTATCACCTACCCTTTAAGGGGTGAGAAACCAGTTCCATAATGTATGATAGGCCTGTTCACATGTTAACAGTGAATGGACATGCAATTTGCAAGTATGTGCGTACATCTGTTTGTACAAGACTCAATGTATGTTCAGTTAAAAAATGAAACCAGGAACCAATACCTTGATAAATGTGGGGTTTAAATCACACGTTCCGCTGTACAGAAGAAATGCTCATGTTACATTCAATGCAATACATTGAGAAATATCAAGTATACAGAGATTGTACGTGCATTCACTGTAATCTGTGAACAGGGCTAAACAAATCAGTTCAACGGGAGGATGATTACAAACACCTCTCATTCTCCACACTGATAAACGAGAAGGCAGAATGAATTATTTTTATTGTATGAATGTTTCCTTGTAACTTGCCTTAAATCAACAGTTAAATAACTTGAGAAATTCTCATCACAGAAGGATCTAGTAATCACTACAGCCGATGCGAATGTTCATTTGATTAGCATGCTTCTAGTTTAAAGGAGTTATGCTCATATCAAAGACTGTGATATTTTTCCTACAGCTTTTCTGAAGAGTGTTGCTTAAAACACAGGCATGTTTCGTTAATTATATTATAAATAAAGCCAATCTGTCTTTTCTCTTGGAATTCTTTCCCCATCTTTTATGCATGTTTTAAGTTGTGTGGACGGACGGACACACTTTTTTCATTTAATTATCACACTGTCACCAATGCACCAGAGAGTCCAAAATTCTTTAATAGCTGCCTTTTTAATTTTAGCCTTCCAGAAGGCTACAATGGTGAGGAAATCTAGGAGTTATTTAGTGCTCTGAATTCAGTATTTCATTTATTTTTTAAAAATTATTTTAAAAACATATGAGAGGTACACTGTGCTTTAGGATTATTTCCAAAAAGGGAATTGTTTAGTTTGGAATAGAATAGGGGTGTACATTTGGTATTGTGTTTTTTTTTGTTCAGTCGCACAGTCGAGTTCAACTCTTCGCGACCCCATGGACCAGATCCCGCCAGGCCTTCCTGTCTTCCGCCGTCCTCTGAAGTTGGCTCAATTTCATGTTCGTTGCATCTATGACACTGTCTAACCATCTCATCCTTTGCCGTCCCCGTCTTCTTTGACCTTCAATCTTTCCCAGCATCAGGGTCTTCTCGAAGTGAGTGCTCCCTTCTCATTTGGTGGCCAAAGTATTTGAGCTTCAGTTTCACTATCTGGCCTTCCAGGGAACAGAACCAAATAAATACCAAAAAAAATACCTCATTGGTATTTTGGGGGTATTTATTCAACTGACTGTAGATTAGACAATCTGATCTGGCTACCAATATAGCTGGCCCGAATAAGTCGATATTATTCAGCTTTTATTCAGGCCAGCTGTTATCACCAAGTCGTGCCTCCGCAGCAGCAGCAGTGCGGCTTGGAGAAGGCATTCCCTTCACTCGTGGAAGCATGCCACCAGAGCAGCACGACTCCGCCAGTGACGGGAGAAGGCATTTAACTTTCCTTCACTTGCTGAGGTGTGCCGCCATGGCAGCGCAACTCCGCAAGTGAAGGGAAGACATTTTTAAATTACTTCCCTTCACTCACTGCAAGTGAAGGGGAAAAGCTGCAAGTGAAGGGAGAAGGCATTTTAAATACCAAATAAATGTGGGTGTCCAAATTATTTACCCGAATCCCAATATCACACAAGGGCAAACCCGAATCCCAATATCATACCACTACTGGGATTCAGGAATATCGGGAAATACTGATATTTTTTGGGTCCAATGGATCCAAATCCAAAAAAGTCAATTTTTTGTGCACATCCCTAGAACAGAACCCATGAAAAACTCTGAAAGTGTTAGAAATATATTGTCTGATAATAGCTATTTTAATCCTTATTGCAGTCAATCCAGTACTGAACTGGGTAAATTGGATTTATGCAGTCCCAAAACTCATCATACAAATCTGAATTCCATAATTCTAAATGCAATCAAAGCAGAGACCACCGAACATCTGACAAGCATTTCTGAATACAGCTTGAATATGTGATTTTTCATGTTTTTACAAAATTACATTATTTACCTCCAGATTTACAAACCATTGGTGTTATTTCATCCAATGCGTGTAGCATGCTGAACATGGTGGGCAAAGGTTCTCTAAAGAGAAAATTGACAAAACACATTAAGCACTGCTGCAAGATATATACCTTGGGCAGTAGTGAAAGCCATAAGCCAAATGTATCCTTTCCGCCCCTTTCCTTTCCTTTTATTCCTTTAGAAGCACATTGATTAACAAATCCTGAGCAGCAGAAGATTCTCATTCCTCATTTTTGGACGCAAGGGCTAAAATGAATTTTGCTATTGGCAGAGTGATCTCAGGATCCTTATCACTAAGCAAAGGAGAAAGAGTTTCAAGGGTGTAGGGGGATGACTGATCTGTGGCTTAATATAATGATCCCTTATATTCTCAAAAAACCTGCATTCAAGCAGAACATGAAAAGATGTCCCAATCCTATTAAGGCCACAAGGGCAAATTTTTTCGGAATAAGGCCTATTCATAAATCTCCCCTGTAGAACCATTGAGGGTATAATATTTAATCTTGTGAATAAGAAAGCTCTGCAGTATCGTAGGATATTAAGGTAGCACACATAGGGGGGTAAAGATTTTGGAAAAGAAAGACCAAAAGTTGGGGCGGGCTCTTAAGATCAAACTGCTATAATCAGTTTCTAGGACACACTTTTTGATCAAAGAAAATGCTTTTGATTTGCCCATATCAGAAATATGATTAGCCAACATTCCAACTAACATTAGTTTCTCATTCAGGGCTTTCATCCAAATCAACTCGTGGGTATCCTGTTACAGAGTGGCTAGCATGCCATCTCCAGCACACAACAATTTTAGCCATGTTCTTGCTTCCAGGGATATTTGTCCAAATTCTGCTCACAATACAATACTTGATAATACAGCAGGGGAGATTCAGTATTTTTCTTAAAAACTGGGCCAGAAAATAAATACCTGAAATAGCTGCATAGTAAATAACTGAAACAGATGCAACAACAACATTATTCCCCCTCAACTGATTAATGGTTTTGTTGCAGCTCCCTTGTAGTGGAGCACAGCCTAGAAACGCCCAATCATGCTTAACTGGAACCCCAAATATATGATGAGCTGGAAGAAAGCTCCTGCCTCAGGATTCCCCAGTGTGACATTCATGGGCACCTGTCATGCAATGCCCTGGTGGACCATGGTAACACGAGTCCCCAAGCCACATCTTGGCCAACCCTTCCTGTGAGGCCGGGGTCTCAGGGTCTTCCCAAAGGAACCCTGAGTCAGCGTCAACACCACCCCCTGAGCCAGACCTGGAGACCCCCAGCATGGACCTGGCCACAGCCACACCAGCCATGGTCTCCCAAAGCACCCCAGGGGCAGAGGAGATGAAGGGCTAAGGGCTGAGGCATGGACCAGGTGCAGGAGTGCAAGCCTGGCATCTGCTAAGGAAATGCTGGAAGAGACCAGTAAGATCATTGGATCTGGGCCCCAGTACTCCTCATGAGTAGAGAAGCTGAGTAAGCTTGCAGGGAAGAGCCTAATGTGGGAACCAACAATACCTGTAGGGGAACACTCTATATAAGGTTGCCTCTACTGTGGGAACAACTGATTTGCAGTCTTGCTGACTACCCCACCTGTTTCCTGTCCTGCTTTGTATCTGTTCTTGTTACCTGACCCTTGGACAGTTTTTGACTCTGCTTTTGGAGTATGTAACCTGATCCTGGCCTGAGACTTTGGATTGCCTTCTGACTTTGCCTCTGACTGCATTATTGGATCCTGGACTGTGACCTGAGAATCCCTGCTGTCAGACCTTGTGGTTACTGGGACTTGCCTCCCACCTGGTGGCCAGGACAGCATCCTCCAGTACTTCCATTGGTGCCCACCAAGCTTTTCAGAATCTGGACTATGTCACTGTAAGGCAGGGCTTGTTATCGGCTGCCCCCATTCAAATTTTCATAGCTGCAAATCAAGGAGGGAGGTACTGTGTTTGGTTCTGCCTCCTATGGTGCCCATGTTGGGGGTAGCACTCACCCCCTCTCAAAATTCTAAAGGGTGGTTGCAAAATCAAAAAGGTTGGGCACTCCTTCCATAGCACATTCTTTGACAGAGATGAGCTGGCATAAACTCCATGGAGAATCAGTACAGTTTAGGAGTTAGTGATGGACTAAGACCAGGGAGTCCCAAGTTCATGAAACACGCTGGCTGCATCCTTCCAAGCCTATTGATTTCAGTGGACTCAGAAACATGTAACTCTGATTAACTCTGTGTGTGACCTTGGGCCAGTCACTGTTTCAGCCCAGTCTACCTCACAAAGCTATGAGGACCAACAGAGAAGGGGGAACCTGTATAATACATGCCGAGCTCCTTGGAGGAAAGGAAAGTCACTGATCCAGTTTCAACAGATGATGAGCACAGGCTTTTAATGTTCCATTCAGATACCATTTTTAAACTACATGATTTTAATGGATGCTAGTTTAAAAACTGATTTAAATCCAGTAAGCAAGATTTTCTTTGTAAATATCAATTCATTTGTATTCATTCCAAGAGCTATGACATGATTCCACCAAAAACACACCACAACAGATTACAGAAGTTCTAAATCATCACACTGGCTAAGAACATTCATTCTAAAATTTTCCTAAGGAAATTAACTTTCCTCTGCAACCGTACAGACAACAATTACCCATGCTCCTTTTACCTAGTTGGATTTAGAGGCACGTCATGTGAAGAACTACTGCGTTCAAACAACAAGCCATATTTTGTTGGCCAGACATTTGCTACCTGTAAACAAGAAAAAGAGGGAGCCATTTTTGCTGGTATAAGTGTTCCATTAGATACCAACAAAACATTTGCCCATCTGTGCATTACAACACAAGGGACACTGGCACATACATAGGACAACCTTGCTCCTCCACAACTGATAATGGGTTGGATCCTGTCAAACATTTCCATGTGTGGAAGGGCTGCGGCAGAACAGGAGAGGTGAAAAGTCATACTCTGTTGACAGAAATCCTTCATATTCAGTAACTGTCAGCAGGATCTGAGTTAAGGCACCACGTACCTGTACTACCTATTTATACCTGAGAGAGTATCCAGTATTCAAATAATTCAATACATTTGAGGGTATAATCACATCCACATTTAACTGGAAGAAAGCATCACGGAATTAACTTCTAAGAAACTAATTTTTAGTAGCAAGTCGAGGGCTGGTATGGTGTACTGATTAGAGAGTTGGACTAGGACCAGGTTTGAATCTAACCCTGGAAGCCTGCCAGGGGACCTTGGACATGCCATAGTCTCTCAGCCTAACCTACCCTCACAAGGTGGTGGTTGTGAGCATTAAGTGGAGGGAGGAGGGAATGATGGGAACAGCCACTCTGAGTACCCAATCAGGGGGAAAAGCAGGACATAAATGTTAATAAATAAATACGCAAGTTCTACAGTTTATAACTTCAAGTTACGAGTCAGTAAAAGGATTAATAAATGTATTCAAATTCAAATTAAATTAAACATTACACACAAAAAAGGGAGGCTAGAATTAGAAATCTCAGGCCAGACCATGCAGGACTAACTCTAGCTCAGCGCAAAGTTAGGCATGAGGAAGCAGCCCATAAACGTGTCTCCTGCAGGAGCCAATACTGCATCATGGCACAGTTAATGAATCCAAAGCTCTTGACGAATGCCTCCCTATTTCACAAAGACATTCAAGCTAAGCCAACACCAAGGCTCTCAGTTCTTCCACTCTCCTTCCCAATCCTAAATGAGTCTGGAAAAGCAGCTGTGCTTGGAGAGAAAAGGCAGGGGACCCCCTCCCCCCCCCCCGGAGAAATCAAGCCAAGTTCAGTGCATAAATTTGTATTTTTAATGGTGATTTTACAGGGCCCTATGAGGCACCCTGTGAGGTACAAACACCCTGTGAGGTAGGTGGAGCTGAGAGAGCTCTGAGAGAACTGCTGTTGAGAGAACAGCTCTGAAGAAATGTGACTGACCCAAGGTCACCAGCTGGCTGCATGTGGAGGAGTGGAGAATCAAACCTAGTTCTCCAGATTAGAGTCCGCTGCTCTTAACCACTACACCAACTTGGCACTCAGCTTTTTCTTAATGATCTAAAGTGACAACAGCGGGGTGCTGCCTACTTTTCATGTCCTGAAACCCATGTCTGTACTTAGCAGCACAGCACAACACTGTCAGGCTATCCACACACTAACTTTGCAGCAGTTAAAGCATAAAGTAAGGTAGGTGGGGGGGGGGAACACCAGTGTGATGCAATGGCCAATAGGGTGGAGCTTGGATGTGGGAAATGAAATTTCAAGTCCCTGCTTAGTAATAATGCTAGTTTGGGTGACCATGTCTCTCAGCTTACTCTAGTGCAGTTGTCTCGTTTCTCAGAGAAAAAGCAATAAATTAGTGAACTGAAGCCAGAGATCGATGAGCAGAGGCTTGCAGGGTACACATCTTAGACCAGATATGTGTTATACCGTAATGGCATGGGAGGAACTTCCTTGTTGCTTCTTCCTACACCACACCAATGACATCAAGATGGAGGAACAATGAGCAGAGCAAATTATAAGGTTCCTTTACAAAATACTCCGGGCCAGGGAGGAAGGCATAGGAAAATGGCTCCCGCGTGGCTGAAGTAGTGCATGAAATGGGCTTCAGGGAACTGTGTGAAGATACAAAGAGAACTCGCAGGACATGTCTGGTACATGCGCCATAAGTTGCTTGGTTGTGCTCTAACCAATATTTAAATATTTTTATCAGAATATTATTCCCCATAACTGTGGTATTTCATCCAAGTTGTCAACAACTCCATGTTTAAGCTTCTGGGACACAGTAATTTCTCTATTGTTTGTAGCATCCCTTTGATATTATGAGTAAAAGGCAGGATAGTACACAGTCCTTTGTGTGCAAGCAGGAAAACACAGAGAATTCAATATACAAGGAAAATGGAAAGGAATCTGTGGCGGGTTACCCAGCAACAACATGCTTCACAGGGCAGGACAAGCCCTTGGGCCCAGCAGCAAGCCTCACTTGGATGGAGAAGGGTGGGACCGGGGGCAGGAGGGTGCCGTCAGAATAGCCTCAGCTATAAAAAGGGAGGACGGGGTAAATGGGAGGAGGCTGGCTGGAGAAGAAGAAGGGAAAAGAAGGAGGCAGGTTGCAGCATTGTAGCTGTTCCCTTATGCAATGCTGAAGTGAGAGAAGCTAACCACACCTTCAGGTGCATGGACTGGTAAAGAAAACAACCTGTGTAAGAAAATAGCAACAGGATTGATGACTTCAAGATCTCATGGACCCCAGGTCTGATGTACTCCTGCCACCACAGGGTGCTACAGAATTACATTTCTTTGAGGGTTTTTTTTAAAAAAAAACACACACAAGCATTTACCTGAAAGGGCAATGAAGCTATGTAATCCTTTCCTTCGATGCTGTGGATATTTATACAAGAGCTCTGCAATATGCAGATACACTTTTCTACTATTTCACTGCTACCTGAAAAATCAGGAAAAAATAAGCATGACTTCCTTCATTTTCTATTCAGCTATGCTACACACAAAACTGGACTGCATTTGTAACTCGTTTTTGCAAGATAATTTTTCTGAAAGGCAATGTTTTTCAAATTCCAGATCTCAAATAAACAGCATGAAAACTAAACTTACCTTCTGTTTTCTCAGGCTTATCCTGGGGTACAGAGAAATTGCACCACAGTGCCTGAAATCAAAATATTCAATGAGGACAAATTTTAGTAATTTTTTATGTATTTTGAAAAATACCCTTACTCCCCTAGAACCCCCGTATACTAAACAGAAGCCTTAATTTTTGAGACACTAGACCATACAAACATACCAGCTAAACACAACTGTGTGATGTTCTCACCCTATGTGATGGGTGCCGGAATAAAAAGGTCAAAGAGCTCAGGACTGCAATCCTCTGCATACTTGAGCCAAAACTCCCATAGATCTCAGTGGGACTTTCCCTAACACAAAAGCATGGACAGCTGTGGTCTACGTTTCCTTCCCCATCCCCTCAATATACAATTATGTTAAATTCTACAAATCTTTCCATTTCCACACCTGTAGAACAGGGCTGTCAACCGTGAAAGCTTTATAAACAGCAGAAGCTTGGCTTTTACTTCCTTTGCTCCATATGACCATATTTCCAGCTACATACAGTTCTTCATCATAGTCCACTTCTTCTCCAACATCACTTATTCCCCTTCGTAACTGCCAGCATTCCTGGAAGAAAACACAATAGTTAAGAATAGTCTATTACACCTCAGGCTCACACTAAGGCTCATTACTGTGAGCTTTATATGATTGTTTAAGAGTGGCCAGAGAATAGTCTGACATGATACTGAAACTCTGCAAAAGTCTAACAGGTCTTACTCTGCTCAGTAAATGCATGGGAGATTTCTTGCCCCCATGTAAATTGTCTTGAGTTCCCCAAAGTACCAGATAACAGAAGTCAGTTTAAAAGCTATGAATTGTAGACCCTCTCTGAAAGGAATATAATGGCAAGCAGCTTTAAGAGCTGAAGATGCTGTAATAAATAACTGAATAGTTGTTTAAAAATGTGTAATATTACTTCTGTAGCAAGCATAATTATATAAAGTGCTGCATACTATGAAATCTATGACACTAACATCCATTAAATCCAATGGAACACTGATCCACACAAAGAATGGACAGGCTTTGAGGGTACAAAGTTCCATATGGCTATTAGAAACCTGCCATTTTAAATTGTGACAACCAGAGCACAAAAAATGTTTTGTGTATGTTGCATTTTATTGACATACTCTACCACTTTAGTGAGGTGGAAACAGATATGAGCAGGTAATTAAAAAACCAAGCTAAAGAAAACACAATACATGAAAACAGGCATTCACAGTGAACCTTTAAATCACAGATTCTCTAAGAAAATATTAGTTTGAGATGAAGGATATCTCAGTCTGTACAAGGTTTATAAATCAAAAGAATGAAGTTTATCATCATTTTAATAAGGAATGTGTTGAAATAAGAACTACCCCAATTCTTCAGGAAATGTTGTCACTGCACAAGGTCCACATCTAGACATTTCGGGGACATACCTCACCAGCATGCTTGCCCCTTATAATCCTACCATGCAGCTGTTGATATTCCTGCTTTTCAGGAATTTTCCTAGTTCTGCTTTGAATTCAGCTATTTCAGTGCTGACCGATATCACTTCTAATTGAACCCCACCATTTCACTCCATTAGTCTACCGATGGGAGCGATCTGCCAGCCCTGGCTTTCACGGTAAAAAAAAGTACTGAAGAGATCAGCAATATATTCATATGACATCTATAGTCTATTTCCACAAGACAGAGTTCACATAATGAGGACCGTGGGTCCGCTCTGGGAACAGTGAGACACTCCTGCAAGATTTGCATGTTCTCTTATATTCCCATGCCTGCTGCTCTAGATAGGACCCACAGAAGACTAAAACAGAAGAAGCTTTGGTTTTCTCCATCACACTGTCACCCTTACCAGAAACAGTCCAGGGAAGGAACTATTTGGTCAGTTTATTTATTATTTATTATTTATTTTTGGGATTTATATCCCGCCCCATCCAATATACAGCTCGGGGCGGCTAACAAACGGCCATGCCGAAGTTAAAATATGCATACAAACAACAGCATAATAAAAACACTATATCTTGACATAAAAATTTGGTGCTTTGATAATTTACATAAAATCCAAGATGGGCGACGTCCCACACTGGCGGCCAAGTTCTTCACAGCAGGAGCGCCAGGAAGAATGTTTCCCCAGCTCTATTGGGCGACATCTATCCCCACTATGTGGGGTAGATGGTTGGAATATCATTGGTGGAATAGTGGCAGCGGCGGCTCCCCCTCAAAGGCCTGGCGGAAGAGCTCCGTCTTGCAGGCCCTGCGGAACTGCACTAGGTCCTGCAGGGCCCGGATCTCCTCTGGGAGCTCATTCCACCAGGTGGGAGCCGCCACCAAGAACGCCCTAGCCCTAGTTGCATGGCCTGGTCTCCTAAACAGGCCAAACTACCCCCCCCCCCAAAAAAAAGGTTTAAGTTCAGGATAACAATGCGAGGGAGAAGACTGAAGCAGGAACAGTGTGCATGGTAATATAAGAAAATCTATACATTGCATAGAAGTGTGTCACTGTTCACAGGGTGGGTCTGTGGTCTCCTTCCTGTGAACTTGGCCTCATGGAAATAGACCATAGCAGAAATATCTAGAAAAATAAGGTTCACCAGTATACAAAACTGGTTTTGCACAGACATAAATCAGCCCTGAAGTCCTACAACTCATAATTCCTAAGTGGACCAAGATATCCATTGATTTTATGAGTAAGAGTGGAGGGATCTTACTACTTTGTAAAACCACATAGGACTGGGCTATTTAACAAACCATAGTACTTTGCTATTGCTACCTTTGGTCACTTGTTGCTCATTTTGGTACATACTGTGCATGCATGTTTTCTAAACCTTAGCAAAAGGAAGTTTTACCTTGTGTTTCTCGTGGATTGTAACTTCCTGAAGGGATCCCACCAATCCAGCAGCTCCATCTGAAGACCAAAGTTCTGCGGCTGGTTGCAGCTGCTGAAGTTGCAGGTTCAGCGCATTAGGATGGTGCTTGCAGTGGTCACGGCCAAAAGGGACAAACTCCTGCAAATCCCCTGCTGCAATCATTGTTACCCTCTCTTCATAGATGTTCGACATGAGTTCCAAATATCAACATTATTTCTGAAAGACAACCAAAATATAAGTAGAAATAATTTAACAGTCATTTCTGAGCAAAATCTACTTTTATTAATATTTTGCTGCCCTTATTTACCTTCACAATATCCATGCAAGGTAGTGTATTTTACCCAAGGCCACTCAGTAATCCTGACAATCAAAGACTTTGAACCTGCATCTCCCACATCTAAACTTAATTGTCTTTTGAAATGTTATGAATCGTTATGAAAATGTTTGACCGAACCACATTAGTGTTAATTTGGGCACTAATAACTGGGAGCTAGCTATTATAAGGAAATAATACCAGTGTCTAATGGAACACTCAATGGCTTGAGATACTGAGTGTTAAATATTCAAGTAGATAATGTACAGTGCACTGTGAATGTTAGATTGCCAAGAATATATATGATGGTGATTATTTTGGGCACACACCAAAGATGGGCTAATGGCATAAACTTAATGCAGATCCGTTATTCTTTAAATGCTTTATCACATATACATACACACAAACACACATATGATTTACCAGAACTTAACTTTTTTCAAGAACATCAGTGGTGTACAAAATAAAAACAATTCACATTTCACACTATTTGAAAGACAGATATTCCCCTCACCCCTCACATGCATGCTGTGGTGTTATCTTTTTGTTTTTTACCATTCTAATGGTTCTTGCAGTTTCAAAATGCTTTTTAATAAACGCACACAGTTACTACTTGTCTCTTTTGCACATTATTTGGAGCACAGTGCTCTGGCAAAAGAGTTGTAAAACGGGACGGGACTAATAATCTTTATTTTAAAAATATATGTCTGGAAATTTTATTTTACTTGAGTGATTATTGTGGGTACAGAACCAGCCTGACAGCTACTGCTCTGGGTGAACTCATACGGCGTTCAGTAACACAGGTGAGCCCGGGCCACGCAGCGTGAGCGACAGACTGACAGAGCAAAGCCAGAATCCACAGGGAAGCCACGAGATGCGGTGGGAAGGCGCAGGCAACGGGGAACTGCACGAACCTGAATGACACAGGAAAGAGCGATCGGCTGCGGGCCTGGGCTCCAGCGGCTCCTCCCCGTGCCTGTACCCGGACCACAGCAGCGACAGCAGGAGCAGCACGGTCTTCCTTCTGGTTCTCACACGGGCGCAGCCATCTTGAGACTCCCATCACCGCCCGCGACACGTCCAGGGGCGGGATTAAAGCGGTGGCGGCACAGCAGCTGCTGTAGTCTCCGTAGCAAACTGCCCTGGGAGGAGGATTAGCATGGAGCCCCGCTATCGCAGCAGCGAGAACCGAAGACGGTCGTGGTACCGTCACTATGGCAACAGAGCAAGGAGGAAATGCGGCCTGGCATCGAGAGAGGGAGAATGACCTCGCCCGTCCCGTGTTCCTGTGGCAACCGCGAACAGCCACACAGGGCTCGAAGCTCTCTATTCCTGTTACATTCCCCAGTTCTGGCAAATAGCCGAGGGTGGAACCTTCTGGAATTAGGATCTAGAGGTGGAGCACAGCAATTTAAGGCAGGTCTGTACTATAGTGAGTTGGGGGCAGGTTTGGTGGCAGAACACAAACATTGTCTATTGACTGAATGCAGCTTAAAAACAAAAAGGCTGGAGTAGGTAAAAACTGCGTTGTCCTTTGCTTTTCTAGCATCTGGCCCAACTTTAAAGTAACATTTTAAAAAATCGAGAGAAATCATGTTTGGCGACCCTAGAACAAAGTCTGGTCAGGCAAACAAAAGCCAGGATGAGTGATAACCTTATGTTAGGAGTGGGGGAATGCACAGACGTTTGTTTTTAAAGCTAACACAACCTCTTTGCTTTTTTTTGCTCCGTAGAGCCATTGGTGGTCTTTGTCCAGGATGCACTATGGCTCTTTAGTACAGAAGGCACTTTGCACTACTTCATAGTACCCTTGCTCGTTCACACAATGCAGAGGCCTGCTGCTTATAGTTCAGGGTGATGAGGCCTGGGCCAAATTAAGTCAGTTGCACTTGCAATCTAAGTGATGATGGAAAGGGGAAGAAATCAGTGAAGTATGGTGGTTGTAGAATCTGGTTAGAGATTTGGAATGTGACACAGTGACTGGTTCAGTTTCAACTGCCTTTATTTACCAAGGTCTGTCTAATACCTGACCGATAAAATGGCTGACAATACTATGTCCTTGATTTGTCTTTTGGAGAGATTTTGTGGATGCTTTTTTTAATATACACATGTGGTATATTGGGACAGGACTCACAGCATCAAGAGAAGGGGGGGATATCTTGCCTCTTGTACATAAGCATATAAATTACAAACGCATGGCCACAGAATGTCAATGCACCGCTTTCGTTTCCCCACAATGGCTTATCCCAAATAGTTGGTGTTGCTCAACAATTTTGTTGCAATTATTTTAGAAGTAGAATAAGATTTATTGTAAGAACAAAACTGAAAATTTGTAGTTTTAAGAAAAATAAAACTGTTGTGTTCTGTTTACTAACATACCGCTTCTGAAGTTAGCGCAGGATGGAGAATTTCCAGCCATCTGTAGTGGCAGGGATCCGTAGCCATTGATGCTTGGTGTGAGCTCCTATTTTCCCTATGAAATGCTGGTGGGAGGGTATGCTTCTAATCCTAAATACAGTTACTGTTCTGCTGAAATCAGTGCAATCTAATTCCAAGTACCTGCTCAATTCTGTGTAGAGTTAGGTGTGTTGGAAGAACCAGATGTAATGTCCCTGTGCCTCACTGACTGCTTGGTCATATGACAGATTCCCTTTTATCGGCAGAAAGCTTATTGCAGCACCTGCCCAGGAATAGTTCTCTGGACTGTTAACTACGCGTAGGTAGCTGCTTTGCATGGGGAGCAGCCCAGTCTGAGTAAGAAGATGGGCCTGTGTAAAGTTTTGCAGGTACGTTATTTGGCGTACCAACATCATATTTAAATCAAGCCCAGAACTGTAAGAGATGAGCAGAAGGGCCATATGGTGTACGAGTTGTTGAGAGACACCATTTCATGAGGCAGGTGGTGAGGGATCAAATGCTTGCCTAGAACATTTTCTTCTCCATTCTCCTGACTTCCTGGTATGTAACTGTGGATCTGAGATAAGGATCTGAGATAACGATCTGATTCTCAAGATCACTCCATGCGGATTGGCTATTCTGTGGGAAGATAAAAGGGTTTTCTGTGGCTCTTATAAGGTTATGTGAGCCAAAGGAAGCACCCTCCTGGCTGCATCTGCTAGAAGCGTACAACTGTCTTTGTATGGGTCAGACGTGGGGGGAAAGACAGTATAGGTACAGCAGTTCAAATAGAAGGTTGTTGGTACTGCCTGTCCTATGAGTTTAACTGCCTGTGCATTCGTTCATGGGATTTGGCTTCAAGCGGGGGTCTTTTGGGGCCGGAGCACGCCGGAGCGCTGCTCCGGGAGCCCAGGCGCCATAGGTGGTGGCAGCAAGCTCTGCCCCAGCTCCCTGCGCTGCAGTCCCTTGCTGCCTCCCCGGGCCTTCTCTCACTTTACCTCTTTCCTTCCTTCCCTTCTCGCTCTTTCTTTCTTTCCCTCCTTTCATTCTCTCCTTTTCCTCTTTTTTTTTTTACTTTCGATTTATTGATCGCTTTTTTCCACACACCTGCGGGCTCAGAGGGATTTACAGTTACTCATGACATTTGGACTAACAATATTCATGGGGGATAGGGAAGACAACATACAGTATTTTAATTACACACACATTGTAGCTGGCCGGAGGCTTCATCTGCGGGCTGGATCAGTCGTGTTCTGACGACTGTATTCTTGTCGGCTGGCTGATGACATCAGGGCTTCCCTCCTTCTTCCCTTCTCACTCTTCTTTCCCTCCTTCTTTCCTTCTCTTTCTTTTCCTCTGTCCTTCCTTCTCTCCTCTTTCACTCTTTCATTCCTTCTCTCTACACACTCTCTCTTTCCTTCCCTCTTTCCTCCTCCTGCGGCCCAACTCTAGTGAGAAGGGGTTTAAACTTTAAACTTAAACCCCTTCTCTCTTCGCTCCCCCCCCCGCGCGCTGGAGAAGGGGAGGCTTCCCCCCATTTTGCTTCCCCTTCTGACATCACTTCCGGTGATGTCAGGGGGCGTTGCATATGCTAATGAGCTATTATACTAATAGCCTAGTAGCTCATTAGCATACCGTATGTTAATGAGCCCCTGCAGTTCTTTTTCTAGGAAAAGACTCCTGGCTTCAAGTACATCTTTAAATATATATGTTGAAGTTCTCTCTCCTTTTTTAGCAGCACATGCTGCTACATTAGCATTTGTTGTTTCAGAGTGCCAGTAAAAGTCTAACTCAAGCAGCATTCTTGAATTTCAACATTGCTCTGAAGCGGGTCCTCATTATTTTACTGAAGACTATATTATTAGTTCAAGTTGTTTTCAACAAGTGAACAACAAAAGCCACAATTATATAAACATTTAATAAGGCTCAGCTCTGTAAAAACCCATCAACATAATGACAAGCATCTGGAGTGTGTCCAGCAAGTTAATGTGCCAAGCGATGTCCGTTGCAATTTGTGCCTTGGACTGTGGTCTCTCATTAAGAATTACAGGCTGAACCAGTTAACATGCCAGAAGTTCCATTCATTTCCATGGATTTGGGAGCTGTGACTGTAGCCAAAATACTCAGCTGCTTAAAAAGTTTCTTGTATATGTCCTCAGGAAATACTAATAGCAGTGACACAAAATGACACTCTTTTGCTTCATATTCATTCACTGAGAACAGACTAGGGTTCTGTTCAGCTGTTTACTGGAATACCAACAAATGCTAGCTTGGCAACTTGCACCTTTGAAAACAACTGAGAGAATCTCACTGTGCTCTGCTAAGAAGTATTAGGATTGAGGCTGCAATTCCAAGCACGCTTACTAGGGAGTAAGACCACTGAACTAAATGGGACTTACTTCTGAGTGTATGTGCTTAGGATTGCTTCCTGCCACTCTGCATTCATGCTGTCAGGGGTCTATGGCAGCACAACAAATACTTGCAGTCCTTGTTCTGATTATTATTTTACTTTCCCCCTTCCTTTTGAATAAAGGTTGAAAGCCATTTTATATATGTGTCGGTTTCTTTGTTACCTTCCCACCGAAGTGGTACCTATTTATCTACTTGCAATTTCTTGCTTTCGAACTGCTAGGTTGGCAGGAGCTGGAACTAGAGATGGGAGCTCACTCCATCATGCGGCACCCGGGTCTCGAACTGCTGAACTACTGACCTTCCACAGCCTGCAGTTCAGCGTCTTAACCACTTGAGCCACCTCTCTACATAGGCTGGCTCTTCGGCTTTGAAATGGAGATGAGCACCGCAACCCGAGAGTCAGATTCGACTGGCTGATGACGTCAGGGCTCTTGATGTTGTACTGCCACACTGCCACCGCCTAGCCGATTTGCTCCACTGCAAGGAATGCCGAATGCCGAAACAGATTTTTCCCACTTTTGATCTTGCCGCGCCATCTGTAATGGCAGGGATCCGTAGCCATTGGTGCTTGGTGTGAGCACCTATTTTACCTATGAAATGCTGGTGGGAGGGTATGCTTCTAATCCTAAATACAGTTATTGTTCTGCTGAAATCAGTGCAATCTAATTCCAAGTACCTGTTCAATTCTGTGTAGAGTTAGGTGTGTTGGAAGAACCAGATGTAATGTCCCTGTGCCTCACTGACTGCTTGGTCATATGACAGATTCCCTTTTATCGGCAGAAAGCTTATTGCAGCACCTGCCCAGGAATAGTTCTCTGGACTGTTAACTACGCGTAGGTAGCTGCTTTGCATGGGGAGCATGGGAAACCTTTACCTTTACTAGGTTTCTTTGAATCTTCTCTGTCATTGGTGGGTTGTTCTGCACTATCACCTATTGCTTTCCAAGTTCTGTTTATGGCACAGACCTGTAAAGTCCCAAACAGCCGACAGAATACATGCCGTCGGGACATGACTGATACAGCCTGCAGATGGATTCTCCAACTAGCTACAATGTGTGTGTGATTAAATATTGTATGTTGTCTTCCCTATCCCGCACGAATATATTGTTCGCCCATTGTCTCTCTGAGTAACTGTAAATCGCTCTGAGCCCGAATGAGTGGGAAAAGCGATCAATAAATTGAAAGTATTAGTATTATTGTTGTTGTTGTTGTGGTTGTATGCACAATTTTAGTCACCCCTAGATGTCAATCAATATCTGCCAAAATTCCATTATCAACATCTTCCAGTATATTGTCAGTCTTTTAACTTTGAAAAGAATTTCCAGAGAGCTGGATACTCTGTATTACAATACCTCTGGTACCACTTCTTCCAGAATTGTTTGGGAAAACTTATAGCTGCCCTCCGTCAATATTTTGCTTGTATTTTTTTTCAAGCATGATTTTTTATTCTTCTTGGTACATTTGCATGGAATTTTTGTCTGTTCTCTAATCAACACCATAGCACTACTCTAGAAGTTCCAGATAATTTTTTTGAAAAAGCAGGTAAGATATTGATTTATTTATTTTTATTTTATTATTGCATTTCTATCTCGCCCTCCCTGCGAACGGGCTCAGGGCAGCTCACAAACAAGGGTAAACATGTGCCAATATAAAACATTATTAAAACAATAAAAACAACCATAATTAACAATAATAGTCCTCAGTGATGTTCATCATTCAGATCGAATCAAGATGGTGACCTATAGATATTACCCAGGAGCCCGATTCAGCGGTACCGATCCATTGCGATACTGTGGCAAGATCTTTATAATAGGCCGTCCCATTACCCCATTGTTACCACAAAATAGTTGGTGGTGGTGGTAGTGGCGGCTCCTAGTTGAAAGCCTGGTGGAAGAGCCCTTGCAGGTTCTGCAGAACTTGTTGCCTCATCACAGGCACGGCGCCACAGTCTCTCTAGCCATCTTAGCTCTCACTTCATCAGCCGCAACTCCTGGGTATACCAGGGCGCCAGCCTAGAGCGAGCGCACAGAGGGCGTCGAGGAGCAATCTCGTTGATGGCTGTGGAGAGCCGGCTATGCCAGTCCTCCACAAGTTCATCCAACGAGCTGCCAGGGGGCCTCGAATCCCGCAGAGCCATTCGAAGCCGCTCAGTCCATTTGGCTCCACGGGCGAGCTAAAATCTGCTCGCTGCCTAAACAGGGTCGGGGTGGAACATTCAGATGGGCCTTCAGGGCAAAGTGGTCTGACCATGGTACTGCTAATGCAGTAATCCAGTCCACTATTACTCCAGCCGTGAAGATCCGATCGAGCGTGTGCCCAGCCCAGTGTGTGGAGGTTGATACAAATTGGGAGAGTCCTAGTGCCGCCATGGATGTGATACAAATTGGGAGAGTCCTAGTGCTGCCATGGATGATACTAGGTCCGCTGCCTGACTGGACGCCGTGTCATAGGCATGGACGTTGAAATCACCCAAGACCAAAAGTCTAGGATGCTCCAACGCCCAGCCTGATACGGCCTCCGTCAGGGACGGCAGGCTACTGGCCGGTGCGTTAGGCGGTCAGTACACCAAACTCTCCTCGGCTTCCAGCACCAGGCCGACACACTCAATGCTCGTGATCTCCAACAGCGGGAGCGCCCTGAAGGAGTAAGCCTCCCGAATGAAAATAGCCACTCCTCCCCCCTGCCCCCTAGTACATGATTGGTGTAGGACCGAGAACCCAGGTGGGACAAGTTGGGAGAGAGCTACGGTCTCCCCATCCCGCACCCAGGTCTCGGTCACGCATGCCAGATCTGCCTTTTGTTCTAAATGGCAGTCCTGAAGGACTGTGGTCTTATTGATGGACCTGGCGTTGCACAACACCAATGTCGGAGGGGGTTATCAGTCCTGGCCCCACTGCTCACCACCTTTGGGATGGGTCGCAGGCTGTACAAGTTGGGAGAGAGCTACGGTCTCCCCATCCTGCACCCAGGTCTCGGTCACGCATGCCAGATCTGCCTTTTGTTCTAAAAGGCAGTCCTGAAGGACAGTGGTCTTATTATTGATGGACTTGGCGTTGCACAACACCAATGTCGGAGGGGGGTTATCAGTCCTAGCCCCACTGCCCACCACCTTTGGGATGGGTCGCAGGCTGTTTTATTTCTCAGCGTCCTTCCCTTAACTCTCCCCCTGGACCCACCGCTATACTTCCCCCTTCCAAGGAGCACCGGAATCTGTTCCCCAGGCATCGCCACGCCAGCCAGTCTTCACGTGAGCCACAGACCGCTGGCAGGCTGATTAGGTGAGCTGTTCCTCCTATGTGCACACTAGAGGTGGCTGTTACTCCTGATGCTGATGGCACAAGTTATCCATATGTCCTACTAAGTAAAACAAATCCTGTACCAAATTGCTACAAATTCATCAACTCTATATATGCAATTATTCTAACTGCTAATAACACACATTCCTCCTAATTCAACCTAGCAATCAAAATTCCAACATTATAGCAGGGCAGTAGCCGAATAAAAACATCCTAGTCTTCCTAGCATAAATTGTCTCCTTCCCATCAGCTAAACTACTTCTAGTCTCCCACCCCAAATCAGCAGCAGGGGTTACTGCCTACTCATCGGACATGGAAGCAGGTACAATAGGAGAACACTGTGTTGCCACTGCATGTTAAATCATGCCCACAGAAACTATAAACAGTGCAGATAGCTGACATTAAACAAGAATAAAGACAGTAAACATTAATACAATTACATTTCTTTTTTATTTATGTTGTTCTGAGTTGGCAATAGGCTGATGTGTAGGAATGGAAGGGCATGATTCTGTATTGCAATGTTAGGCACAGTTCTGTATACACACAAAACAGTTATCCCTTAATAAGTACAGCAGCAATGGTGTGCTGGGTCTTTTCTAGGATAGTGGTCTTCATCTAATGGACTGAGACCTTCATTTGGGTCATAGAGCTCTAACTGATGGGTCATCATGAGGCCCTATGGCGCTCTCTTGGAGGGTGTCTTTCAGAAGGACCTGCTGCCACTTCACATGCTTGGAGAACATCAGTGCCATACTGACTGGAGCAACAGGACAGTGAGCCAAGGTCACTTAAGTCATGGAGCGGATTCTTATATGGCCCTGACTGGGTCATTCCTATGCTATACCTTTCTGGTATTCGTCTTGTGTTCCAACTCCAGCTCTCTTGATCCATTGCCACAACACTGGCCTTAACACTGGTGAGGTCATAGCTCCAGCTCCCATTCTTCCTGTCACATAATTCAAGTGACACATCATGTGCTTGCATCTCATTGCCCCCCATGTTTAATGGGTTCTTGGTCTGGAAGGATTGAAGACTACTGCTCAGGGGTGCATTCCCAGATCACAGAGCAGTTATGAAGTCAATGTGCCTGACTGGCATCATGAATGAAATTACAGCCTGGCTTCACTCACCATGTTAAAATCTAGCAACATGCAGCCTCGTTCTCCCCCTTGAGAATTCTGAAGGAACCCTCTAAGAGACAGGCAATGAAAAATCATATAAGAATTTGGAAACTGCTGGCCACTTACCCCCCTCTATTATTAATCACAGCTTATCTTGCTCCTTATGGTTAATTTTTCATTTTTCCAACTTCTTGGAAAAATTAACAAGTAATAAGCAGGTCTCCAACTTCCAACTCCTTGGAAAAATTAACAAGTAATAAGCAGGCTGAGATATACAGGGGGACCATTGGCTCCTGCTTTCCTTGTGTTTGCCTATAATCCCTTCCAGCTTTTTGTGCATGTCTCTGAGGGGAGCCTCCAAATTCTGTACAGGTAGAACTATAGCCACTGTATATGGCTCCTTTTCACATGCTCGAGTATGGCCAGATTCTCAGTAGGTACTGTCAAACCCTTCCTAAAATCTTCTGCCCTTTTCAGGGTCTATCTGGAAACACCATTCTCTGATAATGAAGCTATTTCTCTCCCTGCTCCCTATTTATGGGAACCCGTTATAGCTGCTTGGAAGTGAGGGAACGTCTTCAGGGAATTTTCATCGGTTTGTACTTCATGCAATCCCAGGATGTAACCTAGCATTTAACCCGCTAACACCTTTTTGGGTGCCTGCTAATTGTTTTTAGGAAGTGGGCAGGGCCAGCTATGAATTTTGCACAGCAAGGCTTCTGGTTGACTTTGGAGATTTGATTGGCTGTGCAGATTTTTTCAAACATTGCTTTGGCATTAGATGTCACAACAGCGCAAGGATATTCACTGTGCCTTTCTTCAAACTGCCTTTGTCTTCCATTTTAGTAACTGGTTGCTAATGGATTTTTTCCTTTCTTTTTAGAAAGACTCGTTTTAGTAACTGGCTGCTAGCGGAATTTATTTATCTGTTCATACAAAACCACTTGCATCTGGTTAGCAAAGTGTGGTTGAGCCACTTTTGTGGGAAACTGCTTTTTTCCATTTTCAACTCCTTTGCTGCACTTCTGAATTGCTGTGGTGTGCTGTTTACAATGTCCATAGCACCTCCTACAATGTCGCTTTCCCCCGCCCTTTTTCGCCATGTGATCTTTTGGCACCTCCTACAATGTCGCTTTCCCCCCGCCCTTTTTCGCCATGTGATCTTTTGCAGACCTTTTTAAAAAACATTCTAAGTTGAGTGCTATAGCACTAAACCAGTATAGCATTTCAGTGCAATAGTGGCACCACTGAGATGCCTTGACTCCAGTCAATGCATTTCAGTGGTGCTGCTATAGCGCTGAAGTGCTGTACTGGTTTAGTGCTATAGCACTCAACTTAGAACATTCCCAAAAAAAAGTCCAGGGAAGATCACACGGTGAAAAAGGGCAGGGGGGGAGAAGCGGCAGTGTTTGAAATTACCATAGCGTTTAATGGAAGGAATTTTGCTGCATAAAACCCCCATCCCTGTATCACTTTAACTTTAACTCGAAATCAGGCCAACAACAAATAACATCTTTACTGTTCAAACCTGCCCTGAGCCTGTCAAGGGGAGGGCAGGATACAAATCCAATAAATAATAATTTTAAAAATCTGGTTTAGAACAGTAATGTGAAAAGGGCCTGTGTGACTGAAGTTAAGCTGTGGCAATAATTTTACGCCTGACTCCACCTCCTGCAGCAACCATTTTGTGACAGGAATTTTGTTGCTGTGCCCACCACACCATCTCAGAATTCCAAAGGTACCTGCAGGCTCAAAAAAGATTGGGGGGCCCTGTGCTAGGGAAAGCCCTGGTGAACCCTAGAACAATGGAAGGTCTGTACCTAGGGGCTCCTTGAAAGATGATTCAGAATGAGTTCCCTGAAGCTAGATAGTGTAAGCAGATTTTTATAACCATGGACAGCTTAAAAGCCACTAAAGTAAAAATTAAACAAGTTTTTAAAAGGAGCTCCTTTACTAAAATTAATCAATAGCCCCAGGCCTCTTTCCCTTGCCTTGCGTCAGTAGAACTTGAAGCACAAAGAAGGTGCTGGGCCCCGCTGGAATGCAGCAAAAGAGAGACCCACAGGTTACAGAGGAGAGAAACCTTTCCCACTTCTCTTCTATCAGCTGTTCTGCAGTCTTTGTTTTGTTCTCTTCTGTGGGACAAGCTAGATGTTACAGTGACATGACCCACGTATCAGAATCAGGTCACCACTCATTTCCTGCAAAGCTGGAGGTGGGGTGGGGAAAGAAATTGAAGTATACTATGGGCAGGAAGGGCAGGGGTGTGCTGCACCTTTGCTCCCCCCACACACACACACACACTGGTTTCCATTTAAAGCTGGTTTGGTCCATAATTTTTTCCCCATGGGGGAGGGGAGCGGGGGAGGAACGGTTTCAGAGGGAAGGGAGCGTATGGCGGAAGGCTCAGTATGCACACATCTTGCCTGCCTGCTCTGCCTTTAAATTTCTGCCAAACCTCACTTTACAGAAAATTGGCAGAGGCTCAGGTCTAAGATTTGAGACTGCTGGTGTCACATCTAGTTTACTCCACAGTTACTAGAGGCACGTGCCTTTTCTCAGTGGCTGATTGCTTACAGATGTTTGAAGTTCTTGAGTAAAAGAGAGATGCAGAAATCTCTGCCAGCAGAGCAGCTTGCACTCTGTACTGAGCAAGCATTCTTCAGAGCCAAAGGCATCTGGGAACAATTTGCTAGCGCACACACACACACCCTTTATTTCTTACTGAAGCTTTATGCCTGGAATATAGTACATATCTGATTATATTTAGTGCTTGTCTACTAAGATGGTTGTCATGGATATTTTTTAATCTGGCCAATTTTACAGCATTATTGCAAAGCTACTTAAAGCAACTTTTACAAAAAATTGAATAGAATATATCAGATCCCAATGTGTTTAAAGCTAAGATGTGCTTTATTAAGGGATATTAAGGACAAATATTAGTCTCTTCAGCATTTATGCTTGGACGTAGCCTGATAAGATCTGTGGCATTAGACTAATGCAAAGCAATTTTTCATATAATTCTCTAGTAAACAGGTTGTTGTTGTTGTTTTAAATAATCATTTGGGCTTCTTAGTGGTAGATAGCATATATTTGGTAATATTAGGAAATTTGAGGGGATAGAACTGAGTTCCAACAGCAGAACTATGTGTTACTTACAGTTCCATGATGATTTGGAGGGATGCTTTTTCTTGTTTACAATGTGTCCACTGAGACTGAAATTTGCCACAGTGAAGTTGAGTTCCTAGCCATTTCCACTGATGCTTTTCCCCCCGACCACCTCCCCACTATTTTCATCCCTGCTGAGAGAAAAATTCATGCAGAAAATTGTTGTTGTTTTTGACACATTTCTTTCAGTCAGCATGATGACGTCCTTGTCTCCTGACCACTCAGTTGTCTTATGATAAATTGTTTTGAATAAGTCTAAATTGAAGACCTGACCAGGCTACTTCTGTGCCCAGACTATGGATAACGTGAGGCTAGAACCTGGGTTCAAACTCTACTATGAAGCTCACCAGGTGACATTGGGCCGACACTTTTTCTCAGCCTAACCTATTTGCAGAATTGTTGTGAGGATAAAACGGGGATAAGGAAAAATCACACACCTTGAGCTGAGCTTCTTGGGAAAAGGGCAAGGTTAAAATGTAGTAAATAGTTACTGCCGTCATTCATCTCCCCTGATGAAGCGTATCTCATCTTGGTACAGGGGGATCAAGGAAGTTGCCTCTTAAGAACCCTGCTGGATCAGGCCAAAGGCTTATCGATTGTAGCATCCTGTTCCTCACAAAGGCTAATCAAATACTTCTGGAAAGCCCACAACAAAAAGTACAAAGACCTATAGTCCTTCAGCAACTGGTATTCAGAGGCATTCTCCCTCTAAATGTGAAGGTTCCATTTACCTACTATGGCTATTAATAGTTTATCTAATTAGGCCCCAGGCACACGGGCCGGATATCGCGGGGGGAGGCGTGGCTAATAGCCCCAGCACAGTTTGATCCGCGATTAGGTGATCAGGCGCGCCGGCGGCACAGCACGGGTCCTTCCCTCGGTGCCAGCGGGTAAACGAGGGACCGGAGGGGAATGCCATGTGCCGGCGCAATCACACCACGGGCGTCTAGAGGCAGCCCATGGCAAACGTTTACTAGTACCTTGGAGGTACTAGTTTTTAAATGTGCATTGTCGGCGGTAAGCCGCGGGTGCGCTCCACTTCCCAGTGTGAACACGCCCGGATAATCCACCCACCTTCCGTGCCTCTCCCGCAGCAACTTTGCCGTGTGACTGGGGCCTTAGTTTATCTACCCCCACAAATTAGATACATTTATTTTATCCACAAGTTTATCAAATCCCACTTTAACAGAGGCCTAGCTACATATGCAGCAGAATGAGGCGGCAAGAATTTGTGGCAGTAGAATGGGAAATACCATTTCAGGCTGCTGGTGGGGAGGTCACTTTGCAATGCTGCCTCACATACTAGGTATCTCCCTGTAATTTTTAATTTTAAAAAAATTAGCACATCAGGGGGAAAGATTCTAGCCTAGCTCTTCACATGCAGCTCTAGTTTTCCACTGAGGGGGAATTATTAACACAGAGGAACTCTGAAACATGTAATTCCACATTTACAGTCTGAAATGGTATATAATCCATTGCTCATCACTCTTCCACCCCATAGTGCTGCACATCTAGATCCAGTGACAGTGAATTTCATTTTAATGATTCACTGTATGAAAAAGTACTTTATTTTGTTGGCCTCACATTTCAAATTCTTATAGTTCTTGATAGCATGGGTTTACCTTTCAAGCTTAAAACTACCCAAAGAACAATCTGTCACAGTGTAAGTGGTTAATCTGGAGAACTGGGTTTGGTTCCCCACTCCTCCACATGAAGCTTGCTGGGTGACTTTGGGCGAGTCACTGTTCTCTCAGAACTCTCTCAGCCCCACCTATCTCACAGGGAGTCTGTTGTGGGGAGAGGAAGGGAAGGCAATTGTAAGCCGCTTTGAGACTCCTTAGAGTAGAGGAAAGCAGAGAGAGAGAGTAAAATGGATTTAAATAGTGGTGGCACACACAGTGAAATGTCATTGTTCCAATGAAGGTCACAATCCTGTGCAGTTTTACAAGAGGGGAGTATGTGTATTGTGTTAAGGGTCATCAGGTAGCTTCCATCTTATGGCAACCCTATGAATGAATTACTTCCTATTATTAACCGCCTTCCTCAGGTCTTGCAAACTGAGGGCCATGGCTTCCTTGATGGAGCTAATCCATCTCATGTTGGGTCTTCCTCTTTTGTTACTGCCTTTAACTTTTCCTAGCATTATTGTAGCTGAAGAAGTGCATTTGCACACAAAAGCTTCTACCTTGAATAAAATTTTGTTGGTCTTAAAGGTGCCACTGGACTCAAACTTTGTTCTGCTGCTTCAGATCAACACAGCTATCCACCTGAACCTGTCTTTCCCAGTAACTCTTGTCTTTCTCATAATGTGACCAAAGTATGATAGCATTTTAGCTTCTAGGGAAACCTAGCCCCATTAAATACAGTGGGACCTGCTTCTCAGTAAAT
>NW_015169182.1:307684-351806 GCF_001447785.1 Gekko japonicus | reverse complement strand
TTTGGGGGAGACCTCTCCCCCCCCCCCCCCCCCCGGCCCTCGTCCCGCCTCTTCTAAAGTTTCCCGAGAACTTTTGTTTTGGGCCAGCCTCCGGGCCGGAGTGAAGTGTCGTGGCGGCGGCTGAGCGCCCCAGGAGTTGCCTGCCTGCCAGGCAGTGTCAGGAGAAATTACCGCTCCGGGCTGGGGTCTCGGCCCGTTGGCAAAGGGGCGATCCCGGGGTCGTCGAGTGCCCAGACAGGACTGTTGCCAAACCTTTTCCGCCATGGGAGAGCTTGTCTGGCTGTCGCTGCTGCTGTTGCTGCTGGTGCTGCATGAATCGGTCTCCTCTGGACAAGGTAAAACGCACTTTCTAAAGCTTTTGCTGCCGAAGGGCCAGATCGGGCGAGACCGTGCAATCCCTTTTGGGGCAGAGATTGTGAGACTGAGTGCCGGAGGGGTGTAGGGGATGCGCGCCTACCAGTCTGCTGCAAATTTACGAACTCTTCTGGCCATATCAATGGGAGGCGAGCGGGTCGTTCCCTCCTGCAACAGGGGGTCCTCCTGAACGCTGCTGGGGGAGGGGGGCTTTTCACGAAGGGACTTTGCACGAGTGGGAGTTTATTTCTCCTGCTTCATCTGAACCAGGAAGCTCGCAGGGGGTTGCTGACTCCACCACTTTTCTGTGTGGCAACACGGCTGTGTGGGGGCGCCTGGAAACGGATAGCAGCAAGAGCGTCTCTCAGAGAGTCCAGAACCTGCTTCCTACCAATAGGGGAACAAGGGACTGGATCAGTGACCTCAACTTCCAGATCAGGATTTTAAAATCACATTATATAGTAAAGTAAGAGTTGTCTCTGTCGCCGCCGCCGCCATCACCCCGTTGTCAGTACTTAAGGTGCCGTATTCACTGGAAACCGGCCAGCCCTCCGCTTCCCTGAAAAAGGGAGGGCAGCACATTGAGATTAACAAAGCTTGCTTGGTTGGCGCCTCTGTTCCTTCCTATCGGCCTTGGCTGGTACTCTCCCCTCAGTCCTCCCTATGTTTGCTCAGGCTGGGGCTTAGGTCTGTATCCGAGACGCCCAGGTTGGGTGCTGTGGGCAAGAGATAAATGTGTAGAGTAAGTAGTACCTTTAAATCTGTCATCACACAGTATCCTTCTAGCCAATGTAGGGTGTCCAGAAGAAGAAGAGTTTTTGTGTGTGTGTGTTTTGTGTTCTGCTTTTCTTTACCCCATGGACTCTCAAAGCAGCTTACAACTGCCTTGCCTTCCTCTCTCCACAACAGGCACTTTGTGAGCTTAGGTGGGGCTGAGAGAGCACTGTGAGAACTGTGACTAGCCCAGGGTCACCCAGCAGGCTTCACGTGGACGAGTGGGGAATCAAATCAAATCTGGTTATCCAGATTAGAGTTTGCTGCTCTTGACCACTACATCACACTGTCCTGGTGGGGTACACTGTTGGGTTTAGCTGTAAGAAAGAGATCTTTGACGTGGTCTCTGTGCTTCACACCCATGGGATCTAGTGCGCACGTGCTGGATTGATCGGTGCTGTAGCAAGCTCTTTTAACGGATTTTCGCGCCCAGTCCCCCAGGCATGTGCAGGAACCCTACCGCACATGCCCAGAGGGGTGGGCATGGACATCCCGCCAGTTGCTTTCTTACCACCGCATTGAGTAGACCCTCTTTTTTGTCGGTCAGATCGGTTCGCTTTTGGCTATTCGCCTCACAGCTCTTAGGAGTTATTTTCTTATCTTGATTTTCCTCTCTTCACTTTTTATTTGTTTGTTCTGGAGATGCTGGCAATTGAACCTGGGATCTTCTGCATACCAAGCAGATGCTCTACCATTGAGCCACCAGCCCTCCCTCAAATTCTACCCTTTCCCATTTTTATCCTCACAACAACCCTGTGAATGTCATCTGGGGAGGGGGGAGAGAGGGAGAGAGAGAGAAGCTGGCTCAAAGGTCACCCAGCCACCTTTCATGACAGAATGGGAATTTGAACCTGTGTCTCCAACATCCTAGTCCAGTGCTCTAACTACTACACTGTGCTAAATTGACATGTACATGTAAACCATTTTAAATGTACACATACAAATGAAATATACATATAAACAAGCCTGTATTTAACAAGATATGTATGTTACAGGTATATATGCCAGGCAACCAATATACCAGGCCCTGCCACATCTCTGTATAACAGAAATGCATGTTGGCCACCTACCAATACATGCATTTTGAGATTAGTGGCAACTGGAGAGAAAGCAAACCTTGTTAAAGGGCTAACTGTAACATCATAAAATCTGGCGACAGATGACAACTATCCCTGGAGGGTAAAAGAAATTTATTCCATGGGAATATATTCTGCTATACCATTTTGTGGCTTCTAGAATGGAATGCCTGGCCAAATCTGAAAAAGGCACCTCTTCACTTCTCGGATGCTTTCTAGATAACGTAAGAGCTGTCCTCGAAAAAGAGCAATTTCTATCAAGAGCTCTCTCAGCCCCACCTCCCTCACAGGGTGACTGTTGTGGGGAGGGGAAGGGAAAGGAGTTTGTAAGCCGCTCTGAGACACCTTTGGGTAGTGAAGGGTGGGGTATAAATCCAATCTCTTCTTCCTTTTCTTCTTTTTTGGGGTATCTGTGTTTCTTTGCTAACATTGCACAAGTGTTGGCCTGATTCAGAGCTGACTGTGCAATGTGTACTCCCCACAATGTGAAAGAACTGAAGAAGGATTTGTCTGGTTTTTAAAGCAAAATTAACTGTATGGCTATACCCTGGAGAAGAGAAGGCAAACTGTATCAATTTCACTTTTTGGAAGAGGCACTAGATGTGCAGTTGACATGCGTTTCCCTTTTGGTTCGTAGTCCTTGCTAATTTAATCTCACTTGCCTTGAAACTCTAGGCAGAGTCCTTAGAGCTTCAACTCCAGAAGCTCCATAGTAGAGGAAGGGCATGGTAGAGGGATGTTCTGGTAATGAAGACAAGAGCATTATGACAGAAAGGATTGTGCTAGTTTTATGGTAGTTCTCCAAACTGGCACTTAAAACCAAAAGGATACATTTGGGGGAATAGAATGATTTGGGAGAGACACCTGTTGTATGAAACTTTGGAACATCCTCCCCAGGGAGAGTCGTGTGGTTCTCAGTATTGGTGTCTTCTGCCCTTCTGCTGGTGGGTGAAGAGTTTTTTGTTTCATTTGGCATACCCCTCGTCAGTTTAGTGGGCCTCCTCCTTGTTTCTGGTGTTTTTGTTTGTTTATGTGTTTTTATTGAATTATTTTATACTTTTAAATGTTGTTTTAATTGTTTTTAATTGTTCAACTGTTTTAATGTTTGCTGCTTTGGGGGCCCTGATCCGATGGTAAAGGCAGCATGAAATGCTTTAAATAAATAAATAAAATAGATTTTCAGGAGAACATTCAGCCAGTGAGTGGTGTCAATACCAGAGAAAAAGGATAATCTGGAAACATCCCACGCAGCATCTGCTTGTCACTTAGGTGGACAGATCAGAGCGCAGAGTTCATGGAGAACATTTATTTTATTTAATCATGGAGGGGAAAACTTAAAGATTTTTGATTGGAAGGTTGTGAAATGTTTATGATGTAAATAATTTGATGCAATGGCAGCGTTGGATCCAGACTAAATCTTTCACCAGTGGAACAGAATATTTCTGCCTCCCACTTCCCACTGCAGTTCACTGATCAGCACAAAGTACTGCTCCTGGAGGACAGAGGACCCCGAGGAATCGTTTGAGGGGGGTCTGCAGAGGGAAGGGGAAATTGGTGAAAATCACTTATTTCGTCTGGATCCAGCCTGAATGCCTTACAAACATGCAGCTGCTCATTAATATGAACATTCTTGCCAAATACAATGGGATAAAGGTCTTGCCCTTATAATCCTGTAGGATTCAAAGAGGCATGTGTTTGGATTTGCAAAGTTATTCTTATAAAGTAGTGGGGAAACCTCTGATCTTTAACGGTTTGTTTTTATAAGACTATAATAGCAAGTGAGCATGATGATACTTGAAAAAGTTTTAATTCTGTATGTATGTTGTTGTTACATCCCTGACTTTGAGAAACTGGGAAATCTGCCTTGGTTGGGAAGCAAACACTGCAGCCATACACCAGAGAAGCTCCTTTTATATGTTCACTTGAAAGAAGCCTCTGATCCTGTTGAATGAGGGAAAGGGTGGTTCAACGGAAAGTCTCTTGCCACCTCAGGTAAAGGTCAGAAAGGCTCACCCTTTAATGGGTAAACAGAAGTGTGGAAGGAGAGATTGTGTACAGGCACGTGAGTATAGTCTTGTTACAGACCAAAATTGAAATCACATAAGATCAATCATTCATTAAAATTAAATGAAAATATTTTATAGAGTATGAGCCACACATATGTGAGCGCATCTGAATTCTGTTGCTTTCAATAGAAACTTAACTCATCGTTAAATCTTTCCATTTAAATCAGTGGAACATGATAGTTTTTAACTTTGGGAAGATCATGCCCTGATGTTCCCAGGAAGAGCTAAGATACATGAAAAAATGGGGTATTTTACTGTTAAAGGCCCCCCCCCATTCAGCCTGGGGTTGTGAGTAGAAGTACAGTTTAGTCCTTTCCTATAAGCTATTTTCTCAACTTCAAACAATGCCCCAGAACTTCTGTTTACTCAGTGAGGGGTGTGTGTGAACATACTAGTTACTGCCTGTATGCAAGTAGCAAATTGCAGGTGGGGAAGGGGCTGTCTTAGATCAGGAAAATGGTGGAACCCCTCCATGTCATGTCCCAGATCTGACACACACACCCCGGCTACTATTTAACATTTTTTAAAAAATGCTTTGAGATTCATTCATGGATTTCCTTGTGCCTCTTCTAGTTTGGCCCCAGAACTTTCATAAAATATGAGATATGTTATGCGGACTTAATGAGTTTAAGCCATGTTAGATGCAATACAGTTATCAGGTTGCACTGAAAACACAGGGACAAAGGCAGGGCAATTCTCCCTTTGAAAATATTAAAAAAAAACGGGAGCCACTGCAACGCAGAACATGTTGGCTTCTTGGAAGGCAGAGAGCAGAAGTAAAGAAGCTACACTTCATTGAACACAATTAGAATCTGCTGACAAAGAAATTTTGCCAGCATGCCCAGCTCTTTCTTTCTCCTTTGCCCCATTTTGGTTATATTTTAACTTTTAGCCTGTTGAAGAGCTCTGGGGAACTTGAAAGCTTGCAACATTTAACTTGGTCCTAATAAAAGGTATTGCTCTGATCTGGATGGCCCAGGCTACCTGGATTTCATCAGACTTAGAAAATAAGCAGGGTTGGCCCTGGTTAGTATTTGGATAGGAGACCAGGCCACAGCAAACCACCTCTTCTCATCTTTTGCCTTGAAAATCCCACAGGGTCACTATGAGTCAGCTTTGACTTGATAGCACTGTACACACGCAGAGAGTGAAAGATACTACTGGACTGATATACTTAGGCCCCTGCCACACGGCAGGGAAAACACTGGGCAAAGTGCGGCTTTTAGATCAGATGCCAGGGAGGAAGACGAATGGGAGGGGGAGGCTGCCGAACTGCACATGCTCGAGCATGCGCAGTATGGCCGGGGATGCGCCAACGAACAGACGCACCGGCGATCCCACGGCCGGCGATGATGCGGCCTTTGCCGTGGGTTTTGGCCGGTAGGGGCGGATTGGGGACGGGCTGGGAACGGGTGCAGCACGATTCCCAGATGTTGCTGTGGGATCGCGCCCGTTTGCTCCAGCCCCGATCCGTCCCTCTCCCGGCCCAAAACGGCTCATATGAACAGGGCCCAAGTTTATCAGTGGGTTGGAAGAAGATCATCAACGAGGTTTGCTGTAAAAGCCTGGAAATCTCCCCAAATTGCAACTGATCTTCAGACTACAAAGATCAGTTTCCCTGGAGGAAATGGCTGCTTCGAAGAGTGAAATCTATGGTATCACACCCTGCTGAAGTCCATCCCCTCCTCAAAGAGAGCCAATTTGGTGTAGTGGTTAAGGGCACGGACTCTAATCTGGGAGAACCGGGTTTGATTCTCCACTCCTCCACTTGCACCTGGCTGGATGACCTTGGGCCAGCCATAGTTCTGGCACAGCTGTTCTTGAAAAAGAGCAGTTTCTGTCAAGAGCTCTCTCAGCCCCACCTATCTCACAGGCAATGCTCCCTCTAAGCTGTAGAGTCTTGTGAGCAAAAGTTCTACTTTGTGAGCTACTGGCATTAAAGTTGTGAGCGAGCAATTTGGCTACTGCATAAATTAGTTTGCTCTGGAGCCATCCTCCCTGAGCGAAGACAAAAATCTGTGAGCTGGAGGCTAAAAAACTGTGAGCTAGCTCACGTGAACTCAGCTTAGAAGGAACATTGCTCACAGGGTGTCTGTCGTGGGGAGGGGAAGGGAAAGGAGTTTGTAAGCCGCTCTGAGACACCTTTGGGTAGTGAAAGGCGGGGTATAAATCCAATCTCTTCTCTCTTCTTCTTTTTCTTCTTCAAAGCCCACCCTTCTGAAGCTCTACCCCCAAAATCTCCAGGAATTTTCCAACCTGAAGTTGGCAACCCTAAGGCTTCAACTAATATATGTGCTGTGACATTAAGATTATGTTTTGATTGGATTCTTTATTTTCCCCTTGTTTTCCAATGCAGTCCTGAGCAGAGTTACACCCTTCTGCATCCATTTAAGTCAGTGGACCTCAAAGAGTGTAACTCCGTTTAGGACTGTACCACCAGTGAAGGAAAATTGCCAGTGCCAGTTGCATTTTAGATGAGGCAAGCCTTTTTCTGTTTACTTTACAGAAGGAGAGTCTAACTAGAAGGCAGTGTTCTGTCTGTCTGCTCATTCGCTCCAAAGTATTAGTATTATGAATAAACATAAATATCCATTCTTGGCAAAGGGTATTATAGTATCAGGCTCTCAGTCTTTCTAAGAAGCATGTGGATCCTTTGGTTTACTGAAGTAGCATTAGTGTAGTAGACGATGGTTCTGAAAACCAACTTCCTTAAAGTCAGTATAAAATATATTATCAGTGCAATCCTGTGCAAAGGTATTCCAGTCTAAACTAATTGATTTTAGTGGGCTTGGACTGGAGTAACTCTGTACAGCATGGCATTGTTAGTTTCTATTATATATTTTTTGCAGAAGCTTTGGTTCTATTTTACAAATAGAGGGCAGTTCCCCGAGGCAGATTACACTGTCCCTGCCCTTAATCTGTAAATCAAGGCAGTTTTTTAAAAAGATATGTTTCCTCCTCATTGCTTTTCCTGTACTACTTTATGATACCCACATGCATTAATATGAGCTCTGGCCACCCACTGATCATCCATGCATTCATTAATTCATTCGATTGTAAGTCTTTTGCTGTTCCAGCTCTTTCAGTTAATTCTTGCATCACCTACTTTTGTGTTTATTGCAAGAAGGCAGAATTATTTACATATGTGTACATTCCACATACTGGCTAAAAAGAATGAGCTATGTCAGGAAGGCCCTGCCTCAAACCTCGCCTTTACCATGAGCTCACTAGGTGATTTTAGGCAGACATGCCCTCTCACTCATGGCTCAGCCAGGTGTAAGATGAGAGTAATAATACTGATCCACATTGCTGAGCTGTTGTAAGAATTACAAGATAAGGTATGTGAAAGTATCTGAATGATTGAAAGTGCTTTAAAATGCTATGTATTATTGTTAAGGCACTTATGTGACTTATGTAGTCATTTGCCCATTAAACTTAGGTGGTGTAGGCTGCAAACCTTCAACCAGCCTTCAGCAATATAGTCACTACTCAACTTTGGCAAAGTTCAAAGAACAGTGGTATGTGGCATTTCAGTTTTGCTTCTGGTACGGTGCACGCATACATACACAGTACAATCCTCAGCAGAGTTACTCCTTTCTAAGGCCATTGACTTCAGTGGGTTTAGAAGGGTGTAACTCTTCTGAGGATTGCACAGACACACTTTGACTGTATCATAATCTATGACTCAGTGCTTCTACAGAAGGAACAGCTCTCTGGGGCCCATGAGACAGATCTGGTCTCTGAAGCATTTTTTTATCTGGTCCCTGGTAGACCTGTCAGATATTAATTGAGGTGTGTTTTTAAAAGAAAATCACTTTCAGTGGCCTGTGTCCTTCCATTCCAGTAAGCATGAGTAGGAAGAAGGCTCCTTAGGCTAGAGAAACTTCCTCCAACCTAGTTTGAGAGGGTAGCATTGTTCCCTCTAAGATGAGTTAGTGTGAGCTAGCTCACAGTTTTTTAGCCTCTAGTTCACACATTTTTGTCTCAGCTCAGGGAGGAGGGCTCCAGAGCAAACAAATTTATGCGGTAGCCAAATTGCCCGGTCACAACTTTAATGCCAGTAGCTCACAAAGTAGAATTTTTGCTCACAAGACTCCACAGCTCAGAGGGAGCATTGGAGGGTAGCCTTGTTGGTCTTCAGCAGAACACTTAGATTTGGGTCCAGTAGCACAAGCGTTTCAGGGCATGAGTGTCCAAGGGTCAAAGCTGCCTTCTATTCTACTGTGTCTGACAAAGGGAGTTTGGACTCTCGAAAGCTGGCACCCTGAAACTCTTGTTGGTCTCCAAGGTTCTAAAGTAGGATACTGCCCAGTTTCACTAGTAAAAAAATAAAGCCGTGACCCTCTGTGTATATTCCCTATACTGTAAGTATGCCAGCCCTCTGTCTGTCAAGAGGGGTCATTTCCACCAGCAATGGACCACATAGGGGTGCCCCAGAGTCCATCTACCAGGCATCCTGACCAATGTTCCCGCTAAGGTGTGGAGTCTTGTGAGCAAAAATTCTACTTTGTGAGCTACTGGCATTAACGTTGTAAGTGAGTGATTTGGCTACTGCATAAACTAGTTTGCTCTGGAGCCCTCCTTCCTGACCTGAGACAAAAAGGTGTGAGCCAGAGGCTAAAAAACGGTGAGCTAGCTCACACTAACTCAGCTTAGAGGGAACATTGATCCTGACATAAGTGGATGGAAAGATGGAAGCCAGGACTGGCAGTCCTCATAATCATGCCTAGGATGTGACCCTGGAAATCACACAAGACCTTGCTCCCCCACCCCACCCCACCAACATATGCACACTTGATTAACTTCTTGCAATCTCAGTTGCCAATCCTGTCAATCTGATCCTATCTTTCCTCCTCACATTTCCTTGGTAATGAAAAGTCCTGACTTTTACTCCTTTCCCACACCCTAAACCCAGGTGGCTCATCAAGCAGCATTGTTTCTGTTTTGATTAGTTTAAATTAGCAATCCATTAGTCCTCCAGCCACCGGAGAACTAATCAGGAACCCAGCCCAATTTGTACTTTGCATCAGAAGAGAATCTCTGGTCCCCTTTGTCCACTCCTGGGAATTCTACAGAGTTCCCAAACTACATTGTTCTACCCATGATTAATCCCATCATACCCCTGGGTAATCCCATCAATTATTTGTTCTGAGGGACCCTGCATTGCACTGAGTTCTAACTCAGTGATCCCCAGCATGATGCTTGCCATTGTGTTCCCTGGCATTCATTTGCTTCTTCGGTCTTGGGGATAAAACCCAAAGGGTCTCGAATAGAATGGCAACAAATAGGGAGCTCAAGTTGGTGGCTCCTTCCCAGCTGATTGACTTCCAAAGCACTTTCATCCTGGGTAGGACTGCAAGAAGATCAAATCAGTCAATCCTAAAAGAGATCAACCCTGACTGTTCCCTGGAAGGCCAGATAATGAAACTGAAGCTCAAATACTTTGGCCACCAAATGAGAAGGGAGCACTCCCTGGAGAAGACCCTGATGCTGGGAAAGATTGAAGGTCAAAGAAGACGGGGATGGCAAAGGATGAGATGGTTAGACAATGTCATAGTGCAACGAACATGAAGTTGAGCAAACTTCAGAGGACAGCGGAAGACCGGAAGGCCTGGCATGATCTGGTCCATGGGGTCGTGAAGAGTCGGACTCGACTGTGCGACTGAACAACAACAAAAGGTGTATCCTATGCAAATCAAATGTATTGATGTGATTACTTGGCCCCCTGTTTTGCTGACACCCCTCACCTTTCCTGTGCCTGGAGAGACTTGTTTATATGGAGAGCTGCTTATGACATGGCTGCTCGTGTGACATAAATGATATTGTGTTAACAGTGCATATAATTTACTCAGGTTGCAGAATCCAGCTCTTCTCTGCACAAAATTTGGGGTTATTTTAGCCCCACAAAATACATTTGTGGCTCTGCTAGATAACAGTCTTGTTAAAACAGGTCATGTGAAATGGCCCCAGAATGTTCAGGTGTTTTGACAGGTACACAACATAGAGATGTTGCTTAAAGCCCTGCCTCCTTCACCAGCAGCATGCTCCTTTCCTCCTCTTTCTACTCTCATGCTATAGCCACAAAAGAAACCATTATTGTTGTGCATGGCTGGCTCCACTCCAAGATGTCAGAGCAAGGCTATATAAGGTGAAGGCAGATCATTTTCACAGCAGTGAGAGCAGCAACAACAGAATAAACTAACAATTATGTACAGAGAAAGAGGCTTCCATCAGTAATATTGGAAGTGGCTGTTATAGGAATCATGACCATGTGAGAGAGCCAAAGTTACTATTATCTGCAGATGTGAACCATAACAGTGTGTAACAATGTGAAGAACAGCATTTGTTGAAACAACATTGTGTGTCTTAATCTGCAGGTCCCATTGAAGGGAAAGAAGAAAGGAAGAGATTTGACTTCTCATCATCCATAAAATCAAATCTGCCTTTAAAAGACTCGGGCGCACCCCGCACACCCCGTTCCTTAAATAATAAATCTGTAATCTCTACATCAACACATCCTGTGGAATCCAGCACTATGAGGACAAACAAGGCCTCCTCTGGTGAAGGTTATACAGCTCACTCTCTTCAGTTGATTAAATTTAATCCTACAGTAGGGACTATCGTAATTGCTGAACATAAGGAAATCAAATTTAATTGCTCCATCAATGTTCCTAAATCACTAATCAACCAAGACTCTGCACTTATTTCCTTGTGGAAAAATGGGAAGGAGTTGCTCGACGCTGACCGACTAGCCAGCCAGTATTATGAGTTTGAGGACAATGAAGTAACCACAATGATATCTACTTTCAGGTAAATAACTTACAAAGTTTTAAAGTTTACACTTAATTTTTTAATGTATGGAAACCTACGTGTTAAAATCTTAAGCTTACCAAAACTTTAGTAACATTGCATACATTATAAATAAACAAATGTTAGAGGAACTGTTGGGAGACCTGCATCTCCTGTTTTCCTTCTGTAAGGTGGGAACTGGATCTTACTTTGATCTCCTGAGGTGAGATAATCCAGGCGCTCCAGGAGTCACTTGATATCTCACCAAGACACTTTACGGGAAGAGGTCTAGATCCCTGCGTACGATTCCATGAGAGTAGTTGTGTAGTCTGAAGCAGCAATATAGAACAGGAATCTAATAGCACCTAAACTCAAGACAAGTAAATAGTAATGATGCATTTATTGCATTTTAAAAGGAATTGGGAAAGTAGGGATTCCAACGAGACCCCTAGCAGACATGCAATTAATTAGGGGAATATAAAGAGTCAATTGGTTAAAAGCTTCCTTCAGGGAGGGAGGGGAATGGTACCGTGTCAGAGCACATGGCCTGCAGGCAACACCAATGCAGATGGACCAACCATGTAACTCATCACAAGCTAGCTCCCTATGCCCAAACCTGAGGCTCAAGAAATGATACCAAGACATGGGATCAGCTATACTCCCCCAGCACACAGCCCTAGGCAGTGTGTGCAATTGTTACTGACTCGGCAGGCCCGTAGCTACCGCGGGGCCCGCCCCCCATGGTTTTTACGGGCCCCTCTCCAGTCCTTGGCTCACCCTCCCTCCCTCCCATCGCTGCCCTCAGCCCAACAGCCGGTGAGAGGAGGGCAGCAGCGCACCCATGCGCAAAGAGGGGCCCCAGCCGAGCCCTGCAGCCGCTGCACACACCATGTAGCCGGGCCTTCCAAGCACCCCTGCTCAGAGATTGACTGAGGCAGCCGCTGAAGCTGCCGTGCCCGCCCGCTCACCCAGGTCCGGAGGAGACCAGCTCGCTCCCCCTTCCCTTCCCTCCCCTCTCCACTTTCACTCGCTTGCAATGGAGGGAGCCAGCCTGGGCATGGCTCAGGAGCCCGGGGTGCCTGGGGACAGCAGGTAGGCAGGAGGCGAGCAGCCGGGGAGCCTGCAGGCATGCTGGAGGAGCAGCCAGCAAGCCGGCAAGCCCCACGCTGGCTGCAGTGGCAGGAGCAACACTATGGCGATTCTGCATCTAACATTCCCTCCACATTTTCTCAACGGGGAGGTAAAAGTGCCGGTGGAGTCAGCAACTGCGGACCCGGCAGGGGCGAGGCATCGTGGGGGAGGTAGCCGTCTGGGGAGCCACCTCCTGTCTGTCTATGTCAGTCCACCCCGAGAGGGAGAGAGGTGGGGAAGCTCGGCAGGGTGCTCGCTGGTGGCCAGTCGCCCAGGGAGGCGGAGGGAGAGCGCCCTGGCACACCCGCAAGACCCGAGGGTTCATCTGCACTGCGAGAGCTGTCCCTGCTGTTGGCGGGGTTTTAATTGGCTGGTGCCCCCCCGGCCCCCTCCCCAAAAACTCCTTAGCTACGGGGCTGACTCAGGGTCAAACTATATGGTATAATTCTTGTATTTCCAAAGGTTTAGTTGACTGATGTGATCTGGGAGTCCCATACTTCCCAGGATCATGGGGACCCAATGTGAACTGGGGCTGCAGCATATGGGGAGAGGGTGGGCTTAATTTTTTTCCTGAGCTGAAATGGCTCTGGGGGAACTTAAAATGTAGCCAACACTATGGCTGTGGTCATACTGGAGGCTTACCGCGATTTGGGTGCACCTCTAATTGCACCAGTTAAAAGATGCAGTTCGAGACCCTAGTGCCACATGACGGAGTGAGCTCCCGTCTCTGGCCCCAGCTCCTGCCAACCTAGCAGTTCGAAAGCAAGAAATTGCAAGTAGATAAATACCTTCAGTGGGAAGGTAACAGCGTTCAGTGTGCCTTGGCGTGTAGTCATGCCAGCCACATGACCATGGAAATGCCTTCTGACAGCGCTGGCTCTTCGGCTTGGAAATGGAGATGAGCACCGCAACCCTAGAGTCGGATTCGACTGGCTTTTAAGCATGAGAAACCTTTACCTTAAAGTGTTACAGGGCAGACCAACCAGACTGCACACACTGGGGTGGTTTCAGCACACGCTCATCTGGTGGTCAGGCTTTTACAATACTGCAGTACCTAAGGGGTTGCTACCCCTAAAGCATTTAAAAACTAATTTGGACTTTGACAGGAGGAGAGGAAAAAGCAAAACAGCTTAATTTCGATAGCCTGATGTTTATTCTTAACTCCAAACTAATGATATTTACACTATAGTGTTTATTGTCAACTAAGCTATACAATTTTAGCCAAATAAGTTTGTGATTATTTGCTTTTTAATGATATTTTTACAGTATTATCTCTCACACTTTACTATTCTGACAAAAGAGATGTATCAACAACTTCAGACTTTTGTAACAATGATCCTTGGTACTCTAGTTTTAGGTTGTTCCCATCCCCCAACCCTGTAGTATTGTAGTTTTAGAAAAGCAATAAAAATGCTTTTTAAAAAAAAAAATACTGCAGTACCTCAATTACGGAGCATGCTGCCTGGTCATTTTTTTAATACAGGCAGGTGCATGTGCATATGCGGTCATGCGCATATGCACATATAGGCAGCAACACCAAAAAAAAACAGTGGCAGAAACAGATCTGTGGGTTCTTTTCATGGCAAGAGAGTTCATACTTTCAGGAAAACAGAGTGGAAGTGCTGGCATCCATTAATACCGGACTTTCCCCAGTGCCTGATTACTCCGCTTCCAAAGCAGGGCATCATGGGGTGCCAACGACTGGGGCACGGAAGGCAGATGTTGTCGTCTGATCATGCTCTTTAAATCCGCAAACTGCTCATGTGACCGCAGCCTAAATTAAGTTTCCCCAACAGAGCAAACAGCAATTCCCTTGAGTTATTTCAGGTCAGAGAAATGGCTCAGGAGGGGAAGGCTTAAACCCCCCTCACCCTGCATAGCATGGACCCAGTCTGAATTAGGTCCATGTGAGCTTTGGGAACATGGAACTCCAGACCGCATGTGTCACCCAGACTCAGGGTAGGCCTGAGAAAAGTATGTCATGCAGTTAGGTCCTCAGATTAAAAGAAACTGGGAGCGCTTTCAAGTCCTTGAGAATCCTGATCAAAACTAGGTTATTCCCAGGTTATTTTTCTTTCTGTTTTCAGCAGTTCCCATGGTTTTCTAAATAACATCTTTATTTTAGATCAGTTTTAAAATACCACAGCATTATTATTTTTTTAAGTTGTGTACTGGAAATTTCTATGTTCTTGGCTAAGTCACCAAATAAACATTGAAGGCTTTCTAAGCTTTTCTTCCTTTCCCCCCTGCAGTATATTCAATGTCCAGCGCTCTGATAATGGATCTTACCGCTGCAAAGTGACAGTAAATGGTAATGAAATAGAGTCAGACCCTATCTTGGTTGTGTTGGAAGGTAAGCCTAGATTTAAAAGAATTGGAGTTTTTCATGGCATGGAAGTAAATAACATCCTATTAAGACTCAGTTAAAGAAAAAGGACATTTTTTTCCTGCAGGTTGTTGGCAACCCTACAGCACAATGGAAGCGACTGTTCCAGGAGTACTGGAGATAAACTGAATTAGACACAGAACCAGTTTTGGAAACTCTGTATAGAAAAAGCAAGCAGAAAGTCATTTGCAGTATTTCCCAAACATGTCATTTTCCCCCTGAATTAAAATTGAAGGGGCACCTCTCTTATGTTCAAAAAGGCACATAATTATTTTCTCAGCCAGCTCCCAGAACCCCTTTCAACTGCAAGATAGGTCAGTTACACATGGCCCCATAAAATCTGAACTTTAAAACTTTCAGCCCTGCTATGGACTTTGAACATGGCTCTCATAAGAATTCCAGTATGCTGTCATGCAAATCGGCCTCTGAGAAGAAACTGGTGTTGTAATCACATAAACACATACACAAGATCCAGGCTAAATTATTTGAGGAAATCAGTTGAGAGGCAGTGTGGTGTAGTGGCTAAGAGTGTTGGACTAGTATCTGGGAGACCCAGGTTCGAATCCCCACTCATGCCGTGGAAGCTCACTGGGAGACCTTGGGCCAGTCACACTCTCTTAGATAACTTGCCTCACAGGGTTGTGGAGAGGAGAATGATGTAAGTCGCTTTGGGTCCCCACTGAGGAGAAAGGCAGGGTGTACATTACACAAAAGAAGTTGGCTGCAGCTGAGGAGAAGTGGAGAAGTGCCTTCTGTTAGGGGAAATATTAGTCTGGATTCAGCCAATTATCATACATTTCATATATTTGTTAAAGGCTCCTTTCTGAGAAAAGTGCATGAGGTTCATGAGCCACCCTATATTCAGTCCAGGTACAGGTAATCTGCAGATGCCCATTTCTTCATGATAGCTACTACAGGTGACAGAGGCAGTGGGTGTTTGTGCCATGCTGGGACTGGAGCAGGAAAAGCCTGCAAGCTCAGCTGTGATACAGAAGTCAGACCTGCATTTTCTGTTTGCTTCTCTGATGCTTCATTATTCATCAGCAGACTACATGCAAAAATGTAGAGAATATACAGTAATGTGCACTAGAGTGGCAATATAAAATACTTGGGATTTCACTTGTAGCACACGTTCCTAAGAAGCTGGCCACCACAGAGAGAGTGGGTTCACAAGGATCCTGGCTACAGAGGGATCTCTGTTGCACCAGATCCACAAGGATCCACAAGAAAGTTAGGGCAGTGAGAAGAAGGTGGGCAAACGTAATCTGTGAGGCTGCTTCCACACAGGAGGCAGCACTCCTCCCTCCAGGCAATAAAAGAGAGTGTCCAGATGACATTGTGCCTAGGCTGTGTATGAATTGTCTGTTTACTCTGTCCATTTACTCTGGAGAAAGTTTTGTCTGAAATAAAAGCGAAACTGAGGGGTGGATCTGGGCGTTGTGTCCATCTGGATGTTCTCTGTAGCTGCCACAGATAAGGCCCACTTCCAGAATGCCAGAACTGAGCTCTGTACAGTCCCCTTCCCCTTCAGTCCTTTAAAGGGCTTATTTCCATCCCCTGCCAAGGCATGTTGTAGCATTATAGAGGTGAAGGTTCAAGGCTGCAGGGAGGGGGGGAGCAGTGAATGCTGATCTGTGTTTTTTACAGGCACAATGGGGGAAAGGAGCAGGAGTTGGGGGCAGCAGCAGCAAGCTGGTCAGGCGTGGCAGTGTGTGTGTTGATGCTGTTCCTGCCTGTTACTCTGCCCCTTGTTGCTGCCGCCCTGACATGCCACTGTGTGGATGCAGCCTTAAAGATTTGTATGCATCTTATGCTAGGTTAGGTATAAGAATGTTTGTCTGAACAGGGCCATAACAGGCACATATTGCAGTAGGTACTAATTCAATGATGAGATTGGTGCAACAGTACTACATACCTTGGTATCCTAGTAGATTGTATAAGGGAATTTACTCCTCACATTGAAAATTGGTGGGAATTAATGTATCCTTCATAAATGTACGATGACATTGTGCCTAGGCTGTGTATGAATTGTCTGTTTACTCTGTCCATTTACTCTGGAGAAAGTTTTGTCTGAAATAAAAGCGAAACTGAGGGGTGGATCTGGGCGTTGTGTCCATCTGGATGTTCTCTGTAGCTGCCACAGATAAGGCCCACTTCCAGAATGCCAGAACTGAGCTCTGTACAGTCCCCTTCCCCTTCAGTCCTTTAAAGGGCTTATTTCCATCCCCTGCCAAGGCATGTTGTAGCATTATAGAGGTGAAGGTTCAAGGCTGCAGGGAGGGGGGGAGCAGTGAATGCTGATCTGTGTTTTTTACAGGCACAATGGGGGAAAGGAGCAGGAGTTGGGGGCAGCAGCAGCAAGCTGGTCAGGCGTGGCAGTGTGTGTGTTGATGCTGTTCCTGCCTGTTACTCTGCCCCTTGTTGCTGCCGCCCTGACATGCCACTGTGTGGATGCAGCCTTAAAGATTTGTATGCATCTTATGCTAGGTTAGGTATAAGAATGTTTGTCTGAACAGGGCCATAACAGGCACATATTGCAGTAGGTACCAATTAAATGATGAGATTGGCGCAACAGTACTACATACCTTGGTATCCTAGTAGATTGTATAAGGGAATTTACTCCTCACATTGAAAATTGGTGGGAATTAATGTATCCTTCATAAATGTACCATCTGGATATAATCTATTGGTAGAAAAATACACATTCCCTGCCCTTTCGAAGCACAAAGGGTAAACTTTTCCCTTCCCTCCTCCAAGGTTGGAGTTTTTCATTTCTCACTATTCTTGAACTGTATGATATGAGCTGCTATAGGTCAATCTAAAGTGTCTGTGGTTTTGCCTTATTCTGTGTGTGCCTTTTTGCTCTTCCAGTCTTTCTAATAGTTCTCTCCCCTTGGCTGCATACAGGGCTGCCGCACTTCATCAAGGAGCCTCAGGAGCTGAACATTACCCGAAATAAGCCGTTCAATCTCACGTGCCATGCTGTGGGGCCTCCTGAACCTGTTGTGATTCACTGGTTTTGGAACAGCAGCAAAGTTCATGAGGAACCAGACATTTCTCCATCTGTCTTGATGATGCCAGGTAAGTTGAACAGTACACTGGTTTCAAGGTGTGTGTGTGACTGCTTGTCATTCTATACTCACACAGGAGTGTTAACATCCCCAGAGTGGCCTGGTAACCCATCAATTTCAAATATTTGAATGCTTCAGTGAGCTTGTTTACTGGCTAGCCATGTGCTATATGAAGAGAAAACTGACAGTGCTATGATTTTGTCAAATGGGGGTATGTACCCACAGAATCTACCCTGAGACAGTAGCAGCTCCAGTGTGGCTCCTTCTGATATGAAGCAGAGAAGAAAGAACTGGAAAGTGGCAGCAAAAAGAGAAGGAGGTGAACCCCAAGAATAAGACCATAGGCACAAGAAATCCAGTTCTTAAAAATATGCTAGGAAGTGAATAAACCAGGAATCCTAATAACCAGAACACGTGTTCTATGCTTTTATGCTGGGCTATTTTCTACTGTGGATTTTAATTCATGTCTTTTAATGTTTTGTTTGTACTGTTTTTATTTTGTAAGCTGCCTTAGACAGGTTCTTGGAGGAGGGAGCTTAGAAGTTTTCTAAATAAATAAATAGAACGCCATCACATTATGCCATAAAGACATAAGGGCTAATGGTCGTGGCTCAGTAGTAGAGTATCTGCTTGTCATGAGGAAGGTCCCGCGTTCAATCCTTGGCATCTCCAGTTAAAAGGAACAGATAGTAGGTGATGTGAAAGACCTCTGCCTGAGACCCTGGAGAGCTGCTGCCTGTATGAACAGACAGTTCTGACCTTAATGGACCAAGGGTCTGATTCAGTATGAGGTGGCTTCATGTATATATGTGACTCATCTTAATGAAGTTATGGTTAAGTACATGTTCTATGAGGAGAAACTGATGATACTACAATTTTGTTAATAAATAACAATTATTTCTTGTCAGGCAAGGCGGGATATAAATTGAAAGTAATAAATAATGATGATAATGATGATGATGAAGGTGGCATGACTGTGATACATAATCACAAATCTCCCATGAGACAGCAACAAACTTGTTATTGTGTGAGCCTTAATGTAAGAGGAATGCGTGTCTGGATCTGTACTGACTAAAAAATTGATATATTAATGAAGTCTTGAGGTCAAGGTAGACATGCACTGGGTCTTATGTGATTTTTTTTAAAAAAAAAACAGTTTTCATGTGCGTCCAGGACTAATGTGGACTGGATGTGTGGAGGGTGTCAGCCTTCCCACTGTGCCATTTCCCTATCCTGAAATGTCTGTGGGGAGCTGCTATATGCTCTATTGGGATAAACCTCCAGCCAGGTATATGTATATTTTCCTTAAGAAGGCAAATAGGGGCTTTTCCAGGTTCCTTGAGGCTTTTTTAGGTCCTCGTGCCTCCCTGTGTGGTGTGGTCCTGTCCTGAATTAGAACCCAGTGAGTTCCTGAGCAGTGAGTCTAAAAAACCGCCGGGAGTTCCAGACATGATATTCCCAGCATGTAATGAACAAACTAGGATTGCCAACCTCCAGGAGGGGCCTGAAGATCTCCTGGAATTTCAGGTGATCTCCAGACTAGAGATCAGTTCGCTTGTTAAAGGATGGATGCTTTGGAGAGTGGTCTGTAGGCATTATTCCCCAAACAATTTTTATTCTTTTTCAAAAGGAATACAGAATTCAACATTATAATACTAATAAGTTTATTTGGAAGTCTGTAGGCATTATGCCCTGCTGAGGTCTCTTCCCAAATCCCTCCCTTCCAATATTTCCAGGAATTTCCCAGTGAGGAGATGACGCCCCCCCCCCCCCACACACACACAGAAAACTTGTGTTGGAGGAGCTGGAAACGAGCTAGCCTCCCTCACCCCTTGAATTTTAGACTCGTGAAGCTGTCTGTGAGAGTATCATATTTTTTTCCCTATCTTTCTTCCCAAAAGTTTAAGACAGTTTTCATAGGTCATCCCTCCTCTTATAATCAAAACACCCCTGGGAAAAATAGGGCCAAACGACATGTTTGCATTGTTAAAGACCCGGGTTTCCTGGATTGAACTCTGGTTCCCCACATCCACACAGCAATGGAGGGAAATGGATTTTTAAAAGGAAAGGAAAGCCCAAATAAGCTCAGAATGCCACTGTGAGGAAAGGATAGGCTCCTGCCTCCCCCCCCCCCAAGCCATTTTCCTGCACCAAAACAATGCGGGGGGGGGAGATTTCCCTGTTTTTGCTGTTCCACTTGGAATATTCTGTACACACGGAGCAGCACAAAAAAGGGGAATAACTCTCCCCAAGCACTGTTTCTGTGTAGGAAAACAGCTGTTGGGGGGGGAGGCAGGAGCCTTTTCACCCCTGAGGTGGCATTCTGAGCTCATTCGGGCTCTCCTTAATTTTTTAAAAAGGCATTCCCTGTAGCTTCTGTACGACTTCAGAGAACCCCAGTTGGGTCTGGGGAACCCAGACCCCAACTCTGTAAAAATTGAAACAGGTAGTTTGAACATGTGAGCATGTGTCTAGCCTCACTTCTCCCACTGAGCTTCATGCATGATCAAGGATTAACACCGGGGTTACTTTATGTATTGATTTACTTTATTTATAGTTTACATTTTTCACTGAGATTTAAGGCAGATTAAAAGTGTAAATCAATGCAATCAACAGGATGAAATGCCCAATAAGACCTGTCATAGAACTAGGATTACAGAAGTCTGAAACACATACTGACTTTCTTTGGTCATATCCCTTTGAAGAACTTGAGGTATTGAAAGCAATTTTAAAGAGCCACTGCTTCCTATATTTTGAGGAATTGTTTTAATGGGTGTTGCCTCTAAAAGTGGCTTATCTGGTTTTTACCAAGTAATTGTGAAAATAATTCCAGGATTACATAATGTTTTAGCCATTTCCTTTTCCTTTTTTAGCATTTGGAAAAATATATTAGTTAATTTAGTTAGTAAAATAAATAGCACGATTTAATGATTTGATAATAGGAAGGAGTGAAGTTATGAACTCTATGAAACAAGAACTTGCCTTGACTTAGAATGTAATGTTTCTTCATCAGTTCCTTCTATTCTGAGGTTTCATTTGTACATTTTAGAAATTAGCAATACATTTGGCTACGGCTTAAGCCAGTGATTTTTCAGCTGTGTCCTGGGGACCCCTGAAGTTCATTGGGGTGCCAAAGCAAAGAAGCAGAGTTGTTGAGGCCTACCATGGGTCCCGCAAAAAGAGTCCCTCTAGGCTCTTCCCCCCTCCCCACTACGAAGACCCAACCAAACATCATATGAAAGCAAAACAGATTACTTGCTTTGCTCTATAGGACCAGACAATGATCAGCCTCCTGGATTTCACCCTAGTTTCCCGCCTTGGTGGTCCTGATGTAAAAATCAAGGTAAGACTCAGGGAAAGCCTGATTCCCTACTGCTGGCAGTCTTCCTCAATGCATAGCTGCAGTAGGGAACTGTGTGGGCCCATCCATGTAAGATTATGACAACACACTCCATCTAGGGCTGCCTGTGAACACAACTCAGAAATTTCAACTAGCACAAAATGTAAAAATCAGATTATAATTCAGCATTAATTCTAGAGAGTTTATCTTGCTGCCAGTTTTGAAAAAACTTTCTTTTTGCTTCCTGTGCTTATTTAAAGTCACAAACAATTTGGTACTAAGATATCTAAAGGACCGTTAAGTCATGTAAAAAAAATCTCCTTGTCAGTTGAGATCCCCTTTGGAGGCCCTTTGTCGTTGTTTTAAAGGAGGAAGATCGCTACAGAGGACAGGGCCTTCTCAGTAGCTTTCAAATGCCCTCCCAATATCTGCTCATGTGGTGCTGAGTCTTGAGTTTTTGACATCAGGGCTGTTTCCACACATGGATTTCCCTCTGTGTATAATATAAGGTTGCCAGCTCTGTTTTGGGAAATTCCTGAAGATTTGGGGGCAGTGACGGGGGGGGGAATGTTTGGGAAGGCAGATTAGCAAGAACATGATGCCATAAATGTTGTCCTCTAAAGTTGCTCTGTCCTCCAGGGGAACTGATCTCTGTAGTCTGGAGATCAGTTGTAATTCCAGGAAAACTCCAGACCCCAGTTGGAGGTCGGTAACTCTAGTGGAATGCAGCATGGCCCTACCTCTTTTGAGAGTAGGGTTGCCAAGTGCTTTCTTACCTGGAGCGGGGGACTCCCGGGTAGTGTCTGGAGCGCGCGCGACCATCCGAGGAAAAACCATAGAGTTTTCCCTTGGATGACCGTGGCCCCGCCCCCAGCGTGCCCCGCATCATCACATCACTTCCGGGTGACGTGCACGTCGGGGTGGGGTTCCCCCCGGGGCCCGATCTGCCGCCGGCGAGGAACGGGCCTCTGGGGCGGGGGTTTCCCCGCCCCCCCGGGGGGACTTGGCAAGCCTATTTGGGAGCTTCCACACATCAACCCATTCTGCATCTAGCATTCGCTCCATTGTTTTACCAGACCCACACTGGAACAGAAAAAGATGTGGCTCAAAGTTGTGGCCACCGGCGATTGTCCAGAACTAACCAAAAGTAGGAATGCCATCCATTTCAGGAACAGGACAACCAGTCGTTGCTCGGGCAAAAATCAGCTGGGAGGAGGCTTCTGTTTCTTTCCAAAAGGAAGTGTCATCAGAGTACCACCTGCAAGCAATTCTAGGCTTGTTCAGCTGTATACCTAGGTCCCGTTCACACTGGCCGATTTGAGCCGGGAGCGGGACAGTTCGGGGCCGGATCAAACCGGCGCGATCACACCACAACATCTGGGAAGCGTCTTGCTTCCGTGGCCGAACTGTCCCTTCCCTGCAGAAATCCGCCTCAAACCGAACCACCTACCTTAGGTGGTTCAAATGGGAGAGGCGCTTCTAACCAGGCGTTTGATCGCCGGCGCGTCTTTGCGCCGGCACAACCCCGGCCCGGATCCGAACTGCGCATGCTCAGACATGCGCAGTTCGGCCGGCCCCCGGTTAGGGCTGTGTTTTCTCCCCGGCGTTTGATCGCGCCGGGGAGAAAAGGCGGCGCGGCCGGGGAATCCATGGGATCCCGCCGCGCCGGGGAGAAAAGGTGGCGCGGCCGGGGAATCCATGGGATCCCGCCGCGCCGTGTCAACGTTGGCGCGGCTTTTAAAAGCTGCGCCTCAAGAGGCTTTTTTCCTGTCGTGTGGCAGGGGCCATTGTGCTATTTCTGGTGTAACTCATGGGGCTCCAGAGACTTTCACCTTGAGCCGGAGCAAAGAAAAACCTCCTTTACTCCAGTGCTAAGGAGGAAGTGTGGGGAGACTGTGGGCAGAGCATCCATGTGGCTGCTCCACTCACAGCCAATCCAGGGAGGGAACAGAGCTAAGCTCCACATTTATCCCCATGGAGTCTATTAGCTAGCATTCCCCCCCCCCTGGTTTATATTTGGGCTGTGGTGTTTGATGCCTCATTGTGAAGGCAGAAGGGGGGGCTGCAGGGAGTCTGACACAATCATCAGCGTGGGGGGGGGGACTGCAACAATCTGCTTGGGAAGAGGGGATGCAGACACCATCACCCTCTGCCACCAGTCCTGTTTCCTGATGCTTGCACAGCAGAGGTGGCTTTTCCAGCACCTTGTGGAAGTCACCCAGGTTAAAGTGGTCTCTCTCCCCACCCTCAGGCGTTTGGTAATTATTTCCCCCCTTCCTCCTCCCCTGCTTTTGCAGGTGTATAATGTGTCGCCAAATTGCTTCTGACTTGCAGCGATGGTATGAATTAATTACTTCCCAAACGTCCTATTGTTAGCAGCCTTGCTCAGGTCTTGCAAATCTTTAACAATTTCTCGACCGTGGCAGTCGTTCTCATGTTGGGTCTTCCTCTTTTCCTGCCACCTTCAACTTTTCCTAGCATTATTCTCTTTTCTATTAACTCTTGTCTTCTCTAATGTGCATAAGTGTGATAGCCTCAGTTTAGTCATTTTAGCTTTTTGGCAGTCCATGGTATCTGTAAGACTGTCGTCCAACACTACATTTCAAATGAATCATGTTTCTTCTTGGCAGCTTTCTTCACTCTTCAATGAAATTTCACATCCATACATAGTCATGGGGAATACCATACTATGAATTATCTTGATCTTGGTTTTCAGCAACACTTCGTCAAACTGAAGAATCTTTTCTAGTTTCCTCATCGTTGCCTTTCTGAGTCTCAGTCTTCTTCTGATTTCTTGAATGTAGTTTCTCTTATGATTGATGACTGAGCCAAGGAATAGAAAATCTTTAACAATTTCAGTTTCTTCATTGTCTACCGTAAAACTGTGTAATTCCTCCATAGTCATTATTTTTCTCTTTCTCTTTTCCGGCACGGGCCCCGGGTAGACAGCAACAGGCCTCCTGGGGCCTCCCTGGGGCCGCAGCGCTCCGGCGCGGGCCCCGGGAAGATAGCAACGGGCCGCCTGGGGCCTCCCTGGAGCCACAGCGCTCTGGCGCGGGCCCTGGAGAGGTGGCAACGGGCCTCCTGGGGCCTCCCGGGGCTGCAGCGCTCTGGTGCAGGCCCCGGGAAGGTGGCGACGGGCCTCCTCGGCCTCCCTGGGGCCTCAGCGCTCCAGCGCGGGCCCCAGAAAGCCGGCGACAGACCACAGCGCAGAGAGCTCGGGGCAGGGCTTGCTGCCACCGCCATTTGTGCCAGTTCCTGGGCTCCTGGAGCGGCGTTCCAGTGCGCTCCGGCCCCAAAAGACCCCTGGATCTGAGCCATTTTTTGTTTTAGTAGTTTGGTGTTTTATATGCTATTTTAATTTTAAACTGCCTTGGTTATTCTTAGGAATAGAAAGGTGGGGCATAAAATCCTCATGCATAAATAAATACATTGTGCATGAGCAGAAAAGAATGAAGAGGTCTAAGGTAAAGAATTGGTATGTGTGCCACTAAGGAAATCCAGATTTTGTGCCAAGGAAATCCAATGGTTTGTGATAAAATTATAAAACTGTATACGATATCTGAATATGTGATTCTGATTGCAGTGTTTCAGTTTTCATACGGTTCAACTAGACTTGGCAGAATGTTGGTAATTCAGGTATTATAAAATATTTGGGTAAAACACTGTGGCAAAATATTTTTAACTGCTGCTGTTCAAGCTTTGCAACTTTCTTTTTTCGAAAAGCAAGTTGTCTTTTGATAACTCCAGTCCGACAGTCTACACCAACCGGAAAACACCTCCCAAGAGTAGCTGTGCAGAGGACCCATCTGTGCATTGACTCGCTGTGCAGGGAGGGAAAGTGGGCACAGCACTTCCATACATTCAGACTGTGTAGATAAGTCACCCATTCACACAGGGGTGACGCTAGCTCACTCAGGCCCACTCTCCCTCCCTGTGCAGTGAGTCAATGTGCAAATGGGTTGTCTGCACCCAGCTATTGTTACAACTACAGAGCAAATTTCATCTAACCTTTCTGATATGAATGGGACTTGCATATATCCCACTGAAGTAACCATCAGTATATAGCAACAATTCTTGGTTGCCAACTCCTGTTGGAAGAGTTGTTCATATTTATTTAGATGTCACTGAGGAAGCCTGCTGCCTCTTCTCATTTTGTTTTTGCTGCTTCTCCAGAAGTGAATTTTGCTGCCTGCACACAAGCATTGCTCCTTCATCATCCACTGCCCATGTGGAGGGGCTGTGGCTCAGTGGTAGAGCATCTGCTTGACATGTAGAAGGTCCCAGGTTCAATCCCCAGCATCTCCAGTTACAAGGTTGTAGCAATAGGTGATGTGAAAGACCTCTGCCTGAAGACCTGGAAAGCCACTGACGGTCTGAATAGACAATACTGATTTTGATGGACCAATGGTCTGATTCAATATAAGGCAGTTACATGTGTGCGCGTGGTTGTGGATTACTTGAAGGAAAGGAAAGGGCTTGGTGTGCTAGGCAGGCAAAAAAGAAAGAAAGGATCTTATGAATAGCAGAAGGACATGGGCAAATAGTCCAGTGTGTTCAAAACTGGATTTCGAGACTGAGTTGCAGCCATCATATGAATGTAAAGGACTGCTCTAGTAGCTCAGATGAAAGGTCCACTAGATTCCTAGTTTTGACGGAGTAGAGAGACAGGTGCAATTTAATTTATTTTATTACCAAACTTGGAAGCCAGCAAGCTTTTCTATAGGCAGTTTGGAAACAAAAAGCAGATGGGAAAGTTAACAATTGTTGTGTGGGGGCAGGGACAAATGGAGAAGAAAGTACTAAAGACAGGGGAAAAGAAGTTTCCCAAGACGGATGAGTAAAAGCAACAAGAAAGAAAGTTGCTGCGGGAAATAAAAAGTGGGGGAAGAGCTAAGGTTGCAACTTCCCCAGTCTCTATACCCAAATCTCCAGGAGTTTCCCAACCCAGAGTGGGCAACTCTAGAAAGAGCAGATCATAGAATCATAGAGTTGGAAGGGACCTTCAGGGTCATCTAGTCCAACCCTGGATGACAAGGGGGAGAACTGTATGAGAAATGACAACTGAAGGGGGGGAAAGGGAGGAAGAACAAAATGTAAATGAAGGAAGACTAAAGAATTGATGGAACAGAGGAAGAAAAACAAGAGGACAATAGAGACGGGTGCACGCATTTACTTTATAGAGTCATCAATAGAGCTGACTGTTCCCGTTAACAAAAACAACAATCCAAAACTCATATAGGAATCCCGCCCCCTTATAAAAACGAGGGTTCATGGATGTAGAGTCAGAAACAGGAGAGAAATCTTGGAGGCCCTGAATACAGCTGCACATCAGAAGCAGGAAGAGAGATCTGGTTTCTGCCTCCTTCAGCAACCCATAGGGATGCCAGCCTCCAAATGGAATCTGAGGATCCCCTGGAATGACAGCTCATCTCCAGACTACAGAAATCAGTTCCCCCAGAGAAAAGGGCTGCTTTGGAGGGTGGACTCTATGGCATTGTACCCCACTAAGGTCCCTGTCATCCCCAGGCTCCATCCCCAAATCTTGGAAGAGTTTCTCCAACCCGGATCTGGCCACCCTACCTACCCATATCCCGTCAGTGGCCAGAAGGGGCCTGGCAACCCTAGATCCACTTGCTGACCAGTTTTGAGGAGACGCTTGGATTTCGGCACCCTTGTGGATTTCGGCCTTTCTGGTGTAGTGCTAGATGGTGGAATTGAAAGTGCAAGAAGGAACTTTGCAAGTGCACCTTAATCGATGGCACGGGGTGAAATGAGAGGGATACCATTGCGATTTGCCTGTGCTTAAGAGCTCTGAGACTTTAAAACCGCAGAACTGGCATACTTCCTCCTGAATTATCGCCCTCCTACTTGCTTCTGGCTTGCTAAACTTTTCCATTCTATGGCTCCCCCCTCCCCACTAGCTTGGCCTGAGCTGCAGCATGAGGCAGTGGCAGGTTTTAAATAGCTGTGTCAAAGAGTTCAGTCACATTTTTGGCACAGGAAAGTAGCTTTTTTTAAAAAGCAACAAAAGAAGCCAGCCTTTCCCATGAAGTGTCTCCCTTTGCGGTCAGAGAAGTGCTGTAGCTGAAGACATGTTTATCCAAACTGTAAAACAACACTTGGGAGTTGGTTTCTTTTTGTGGTCTATGTTTAATTTAAAAAAAAAAATGGGCCCAATGTTCCCTTTTGTTACAATCACATTTCCTGCTGTATTGTTTCATTCTCACTTTGCATGACTTATTTTAATTTGACTGCAGGTCTTAATGAAGCTGCTATTTTCCATTGTGAAGCTCATAATGAGAAAGGACTAGCTACGTCAACTGAAGGACGAGTCAACATAAAAGGTTAGTAGTAAGTCTCAAGCAGTCTTTAATGTTCTAGTTCAGTGGTGGCGAACCTATGGCACGGGTGCCAGAGGTGGCACTCAGAGCCCTCTCTGTGGGCACGCGTGCCATCGCCCCAGCCAGGCCCAGACCATCATTAAAGTATCAAATTCTCTGCCAAATAATTTTAAGTAAATGAAAGCATTTGGGATTGCTTTCCTTACTTTGTTTGGATCATCTTAAGTTAATGTATGGTTGTTTTTTTCTAAAGTAAAATCTCAGTATTCAGGTTAAATTGCCGTGTTGGCACTTTGCGATAAATAAGTGGGTTTTGGGTCGCAGTTTGGGCACTTGGTCTCTAAAAGGTTCGCAATCACTGTTCTAGTTCATTGATCCTAATGTAATGGGTTAGTACCCACAAGAGTACTCACCTGATTTCTAGCATTTTACAAGCAAAAAATAGGGACATGCTTGGAATACCTCAGTTCTCATATTAAGGCCCATTGTTCAACAGCTCTCCTTCACAAACTGTTACATATTGCTGAAGACTATATTCTACCTTCTGCAGGCATTTACTTTGTGACCGTGATTTTAAAAAGCCAAGAGTGTGTTGTGTTTGTTTGTGTTTGGTTAATCATATGCTAGATATACTTGGTTAATCATATACTAGAAAAGCAACCTAAAATAGATGAATAACATTGAAAAATTTACCTCAGAACCTGTTGTGAAACAGTGGATTGTACACTGCATTCATTCCTCCACCCTGAGATTTAACTTCTAGACCATAAAAAATGAGAACACTGGCAACTTATGATAACAAAGTTTGAACCGGTAATCCCTCAAAGGCAAAAATACGCACAAATGATTGACTAGGAACAAGTACCAGAAATATATAGGAATATACCTGGTATATGGGGACCATTGAGGTATATTGAGTTATGGTATGACTTGTGATAGGTTGCACCACTGGCAGCACAATATCTGCTTTTAAAGACACCTGGGAGAGATAGGAAAACACGGTGGCAGAAGGGGAGGGAAGAGAGAGTGGATGGAGTGGGGCTCCAGTAGAGTGTTAAGGATCTGCTGATGGTCAGATTAAGGCACGCATGAACAGATATTTCAAACAGTGATAACTAGGAGTGGTGAGAGTTTCAGGAAGGTCGCCATGTTGGTCTGCAGTAGAAGAGCTAGATTTGAGTACAGCAGCACCTTAGAGACCAACAAGATTTTCGGGGTATGAGTTTTCAAAAGTCAAAGCTCCCATCATCAAGTATCCAGTTGAAAGCTTATACTCTGAAAATCTTGTGGGTCTCTAAGGTGTTACTGGACTCAAATCTAGCTCTGGAAGTGAGGAGGAGTCAGAAAAGGAGAGGGGGAGTCAAACCAGATTTCATGAGTTTGCCTAGGGGGATCAATTTAGGTTTGGTCCCCCATTCCAGAGTTCAGGCTGATGGGTTGCAGTTCCACCCTTCCCCCAAACTTAAGAAAGGAGAAGGAGTGCTAAAAAGTTTTCCAGGAGCCATTAGAGTCCAAGTGGAGGCCTGTATTGCATTCTTCCCTGGATGCTTCAATACAGGCCTATAATATGGTTGCCAGCATTTAAAGTGGTCCCTCCATCTGTCCCTTTAATAACAGTTTGATGTGCAGCAAATGTCAGATGATGTTATTTAGCTTCATGCAGAGGTCATTTCGGGGGGAACGCAGGGGGTCGCAGTTCCCCCGGGTGAGGTACAGGGGGCGGGGCACATGACGAAGCCCCGCCCCCTGCTTCCGTCCGCCCCACTTCCGGCCCTCATTCAGCCAGGAGGAGGCAGGAGAAGAGGGAGGGTAAGTTGCTTCCTCCCCACCTCTCCCCACCCCTGCCTGCCTGAGGCCAGGGAGGGCCTTGGCGGGGCTTCCTCGCACTCCCGCCGGCCTTGCAGGACCACCGCCGGGCCCCTGATGTCAGGGGGTGTGGCATATGCTAATGAGTTATGCTAATGAGTTCCCATAGCTCTTTTTCTACGAAACGACCCCTGGCTTCATGCCATGAAAAGCTTCAACTGCCCATTTCTGCATATTAAACTTCTCTATTTTCCTGGCCAGATGGCAATCTCTAACAGCCAGTGGTTCCTGCAATCCTTCCCTGCCATCCTTTTCTTCAATAGATTTGGGGAAGCATGTAGAACAGGAGTGTCAAACTCATTTCTTATGTGGGCCAGATTTGACATAAATTGGACTTTGTCAGGCTGGGCCATGTGTGTCATAAAATGTAATGTCAGGTAGCAGAGATATAAACTTTATAAAGGACACAGAAAAACACAATGAAAGATATTATAGCAGTTATTCCATCGGAGCCCCACATTAGAGGCTAATATTTCTCTGCAAACCTGAAGTTCTTTGATTTTGTGGAACTCTATATTTTAACCGTGGTTAGTCCCAAACCTCCCCCCCCCCAGAAATATAAACGACAAATATATATGGTCTGAGCCTAGGACCCGGGGGAAGAACATGAAATGGCTGAGCATTGCAAGTTTCTCTCCCCCTCCCAGGTCTACTCAGAGTGGCAGTGGCTCTCCAGGGTCTCAGAGGGGTTTTTTACAGGGTGGTTTGAGATAATAATTTTGGGTGTCCTCTTCAGCACTTGTTCTGCTATTGTTCCAATGGAATAATAGCAGAACAAGTGCTGAAGAGAACACCCAACATTATTTGAGGATACCCCTCCACATTAGGAGGTGTGTGTGTGTTAAAACTAGTATTTGTCTGCAAAACTGGAGTCCCTTGAGTTTGCAGAACTCTATATTTTAACCCTGGCTGGTCCCAAACCTCCCCCCCTCACACACACACCCTTAAAACATGCCTCCCTAAACTGGAAAGGTGGGGAAATTATGGGATTTTGCAAAGACAGTTTTAAAATAAAGAAGAAGCACAAGGATCACAGCAGAAGAACCCCCAGCCCCCAGCTCCTACCTGTGACGAGGACTATGGAGGTTTGAAAGGGTGGCTGGGAAGTAGCCTTGCCAAGCCCCCGCTGGGGGCGGGTAAATTCCCACCCGGGAGGCCCATTACCTGCTACCGGCAGTTCGGGCCCTGGGGGGAACTCTACCTCCTGCCGGAGGGCGTTCCCAGTGTGATGATGTCACCCGGAGGTGACATCATCATGCTGGCCACGTTGTGGGGGGGACACTCTGTGAATCGAGGGAAAACTTTATGGTTTTCCCTCGAGTCATGGTGCCCTGCCCCCAACGTGGGCGATGCGATGATGTCACTTCCGACGGAGCCAGGAATCCCCCCGTTTTGCAGGTAAGTCGACTTGGCAACCCTACTGGCAACCACCCTCTGCTTCCTGCTCTGAGCTCTCTGTTCTGAGGTAGCCTCGCCCTCTGCTCATTATACTCCTACACAGCTCAAGCTGAGAACAGCAAGGTTGGGCAGGGGGTGAGGGAAGAGAGCCCCACTCCCAGGCTGGATTAAAGGCCTGGGTGGGCCGGTTGCAGCCTGTGGGCCGCAGGTTTGACACCCCTGATCTAGAGCTTGTTTTGCACCTCATGAGAATTAGGAGTATATCAGGTCTATTATTTTTGTACAGGTATGTCAAGCCGCCAGTCTGTCAGGCCCCATCAGCAATACAAGCTTGATGATGTCACTTGCAAGGAAAACCATAGAATTTCCTATGATTCCTAGAGCTACTGCCATCACTTCTGAGTTTTCCCCGGAAGTAATGTCATCACACTTATGTCCACCATGTCCCTGCCCCCAACCCTTCTGCTGGTTGCCAGGCTTGACCTAGCAACCCTATTTGGGTACCTAAACAAAAAGTATACAAGGTTTGGATCCTGCAGATCTATTCCTCTGAGGGCAGAAGCTCCCACTGGTGCAAGGCCAGGGGAAGAGGCTGCTGTTACAGGAATTAAGCTACATGATCCAACCCACTAGCTGTGCATTTCTTGGTGTCTTGCAATGTACTGCGTAAGCAGTAAATAACTTCGTAAGTCTTGAAACAGTCCACCATAATTGGTTTTTCCATTCTAATGTTTTTCTCACAGTAATGCAGTAATGCCATTTGGAGAGCTGTAAAAATATCTTGTTGTTCTTAGCAAAATTAAACTGGTTCTACGCTTAGTGCCAAGCCAATAAAAAGACCATTTTATTTCAGAGCGCACACAAAGAGTAACCATTTTTGGCTTGCATGGACTTTTTTTTTTAACTTTGTGTTTGTAGGCTGCATATTCCCAAAAGGTAACAGCAATTTAAAAACAAAACTGTATAGGTCCCATTTGTTACAGTCAAACCATTACAACATAAAACTTGTCCATGAGCATTGTGGTGGTTGGGTGAACTCCCAGACTGTCCTTTCAGAACTTTGTAGGCTTGCCAGCCCCCAGGTCCAGGCAGGGGATCCCCATCCCTAAACACGGTGTCCCTGATGTGATGATGTCACTCAGAAGTGACATCATCACACCGGGGATGTCGTGTGGGGATGCTCTGGTATTTGGGCAAACTCTATGGTTTGTGGGCAAAAACCCCATACTGTTTCGCCCAAATGCCAGAGTGTCCCCATACGGCATCCCTGGAACATCACCCAAGTCCCCCCACCAGAGTGACAAAGGGACTTGGCAACTCTAGATCCTTGTCATAGGGTCTTCATATGCTGATTTTTTCATATGCTTATTATTATTTTGGTATCTAATCAAAGAAGATACGCAGGTTTGGATCCCATGAATCTATTGCTGTGTTGGCCATTGATTTCTTTCTTTCTAACCACAAACGTAAGGGGAGAGCCAAAGTCCCAGGAAGGAAAACACTCTAATTAAATTCTGCTACCTAAGGATACTAGATAGCTCAGCCATTTGCTATTCAGGACATTTTGCCATGAGTTGGGTTGGTGTTCTCCCTAACTCATTTGTATTTCCTGCAGCCAGATAGTAGCTGCAAGGAACTTTACAGCTCAAGTACCAGAGAGCCTAATTCACATGGCACAGGGGAAAGTGAGAAAGTAGCTTCAGCCTCCCTTACACGGCATCTCATGTAGTTCAGGCCCATTTCCCCCTCTGACACTCCTTGGCCACTGTCCCATTTTTCTTAATTAAATAAATCCCCTCTTTTCTAATGTCTCTCCTCTCTGGGCCAATGGATATTGTAAGCTGCTTTGAGCAGTTGTGGAAAGGTGTGGTGTAAATGTTGCAACCCCCCCCCCCAGGAAAATACTGATTTGCGTAGGAGGACCTACTCACATAAAATCCAATGTGTGCAGGCCTCAAATGTGTGATTGTTTCCTACAGTGTATTTAAAATGTGGATCACATTATTTGGGCCAAGGCTGCCAAAGGAGGAGACAAAAGTCTGTGGGGCTTGGTCAACCTGGGGACCCTGGGCAATGCATTTTTGGTGCTGTAAATTCTGCAGCTCTATTCCTGAAGGAGAGGGAAGGTGGGAGTATGAGTTTGGGCCAGGTGCTATCATCAGTATGTCATTGTAACCTGTTACAGAACAGGCCTGTTCCCAGGATAAAATGGTGGCACCACCCACTGAACTCTGTGCTGAGCTCCTTGGCGGAAGGCTGGGATAAGGACTTAGGGATGCCAGACCAGTGGGTCTGTTGGGGAAGGGAATGATGTTGCGCGACATATGACATCATATCCTCCCAAAACTCTGGATGTGATGCTTTGGCTGTCCCTGAAAATTTCATGGTACCATGGAGTTTTCAAGGACGGCTAGAGCATCCCCAACATGCTTACATCATATTTAGGGTTTCGGGCAGATGAGACATAACATGTTGCACATTGTCATTTCCACCGCCAGATCTTTCTTCTGCCAGTCTGGGGAGCAGGAGTGGGAGGGCAGCGGGAGCCCTCCCACCAGAAATGGGCAACTGGTAAGCCTACAAGGAAAGAATGGGGGGGAAATGTGAGGTACACTTTGAAATAACCCATTATTATCATATTCATGCTAACAGAACATCATGTGATGTGCTTTCATATGATGTTTGGGTTAGGTCAAGGTTGTATGAGGTAGATCCCCAGTGGGAATCATAGTTTGAAGGCCCTGGTTTGGGTTTCCATAATTTTGAGTTTATATTTGTAGACTTTTACAAAACATACCTGCATGTCAGCCCAGGTCTGAAACAGACATGACTTCTAGTTGGGAGCAGGAAGTTAAGATCTTGCTTCCATGCCTTGTAGAGCCAGTGTAGGGCAGTGATTACAGCGTTGGACCAGGATATGAAAGCCCTGGGTTCAAATCCCCGCAATGTCATAAAGCTCACTAGGTGATCTTGGGCCAGTCATGCTGTCAGCCTAATTTACGCCACAGAGTTATTGTAAGGCTATAATGTGTGAATAAGAGTTTCTTGAAGAAAGGGCAAGACACAAATTTACCAGATAGAATTGCATTGGACATTTGTCTAATCTAGACTTCTGCCAGCTGCATCCCATGGTTCTCTGCTCCTTCTCCCTATTCTCTCCTCCCATGTGGCTACTTGCCTGCCTGTAGCCCTTTCTTCTCCCCCACCCACATTCAAGTAATTCCAGTGGTTTTGTGTTGTGACCAGATTGCCCTTCAGTTGCATGTATTTTGCACTGTATACCATGTACAGCATAACTGCTGAAGATGTTGTTGTTTCTAATGCAGGAATCCCATCCCCACTAGTTGATGTCCGTATTCAAAACAGAACAGCTCACATGATAGTTGTATCCTGGGTCCCAGGCTTCGATGGTTATTCTCCGTTGAGCAGGTGCAGTGTTCAGGTAAGTCTTTACAACTGCATTCCTTAATACCTGATGTTTCATATGTTTCCTGATGGACTTTTGTTATTTAGCATCAATGAAAACATGCTGACCATCATCCTCTGTACTGGTGAAAGTTTCAGGCTTCTCCATTAAAAATGAAATATTAAACTTGTGTGGCGCAGGGCCAAAGTACATGTTTCATTGGAGATCCAGAATCGGACCTCTCAGTGCTTTCTTTAAGGCTTATGCAAGGACCCCTGATTAAAATGGATTAAGTTCCATTACAATGAATTGGCTGAGGTTTTTTAGATCACATTACTTCCCTAATAGCAATAGTTTCAGGAAGGTGGCTATGTTGATCTGCTGTAGAAGAGTTAGATTCAAGACCAGTAGCACCTTCAATACCAACAAGATTTTCAAGGTATAAGCTTTTGAGAGTCAAAACTCCCTTCATCAGATAATAGCCATGTATGTTACGTGGAAAGGAAATGGAGGCAAGCTGTGTCTCTTTTCTGTATGGTTCCTGCCTGCATTCCTTATCCAAATAACAGAGAACAGGTTTCATAGTATCAATACCAGAGAGAAAGCTAAGTGTACTTTGTCCTATGGCAAAGGTGAAGAAATAATCTGCTTCCTTGTACTTTGGGAAATGACAGTTTTGTTTCCTTCTCAGGAAGAGTCCAGATTGTGATATCTAGAAAAGGATCCTTTAAATAAAACAAGACACAGTGACTCATTCTAGTCAGAGGGCAAAGTGTCTGCTGCCAGTTGCAGGAATTAAGTGTGTCAAATAAGCAATTACTGTGGAGAACTCCTTAGGTCTCTTTATGCAGAAGTGCCTGGTGACAGTTGCTGTTCACCTAAGAAGCAACACAGCAATACTTCCACCCATCATAACAATGGGCAACATCGCCAGGAAACCAGAATAAAATCCCGGTGTATTAAAAGCACCCTGTTTCCTAATGACTGAGGCCAGCCCAAAGTGCTTCTAACAGTGCTTACTCAGGCTTGGGGCCTGGTGAGTTTCCAGTGAGAAGGAGTTCTATATACAGAGAATACCTCTCTTCTGCTTCTACTTTCAGGGCCTGACATAAGAACATAAGAGAAGCCAATGTTGGATCAGGCCAAAGGCCCATCCAGTCCAACACTCTGTATCACACAGTGGCCAAAAATACCAGGTGCCATCAATGATTTGGAGTTGGGAGTAAGCAGTGAGGTGGCTAAATCTGCGGATGATCAAAGTTTTTCAGGGTGGTGAAAACCAGGGAGGATTGTGAGGCACTCCAAAGGGATCTGTCGACGATGGGCGAGTGGGCATCAACGTGGCAAATGGGGTTCAATGTGGCCAAGTGCAAGGTGATGCACATCGGAGCCAAAAATCCTAACTATAAATACACGTTGATGGGGTCCGAATTGGGAGAGACTGACCAAGAGAGAGATCTTGGGAGTCGTAGTAGATAACTCACTGAAAATGTCGAGACAGTGTGTGACTGCAATAAAAAAGGTCAATGCTGGGGGTTATTAGGAAGGGAATTGAAAACAGATCAGCCAATATCATAATGCCCCCCTATATAAATCAATGGTGCGACCTCATTTGGAATACTGTGTACAGTTCTGGTCACCACACCTTAAAAAGGCATTGCAAAAAAGTGCAGAAAAGGGCAACTAGAATGATAAAAGGGTTGAAGAAAGGTTAAAGCATTTGGGGCTCTTTAGCTTGGATAAATGACAGCTGAGGGGGGACATGATCAAGGTTTATAAGATTATGCATGGGATAGAGCAGGTTGAGAAAGAGGTACTTTTCTCCCTTTCTCACAATACAAGAACTCGTGGGCACTCCATGAAATTGCTGAGCGGTCGGGTTAGAACAGATAAAAGGAAGTACTTCTTCACCCAAAGAGTGAGTAACACATGGAATTCACTGCCACAGGAAGTGGTGGCGGCTACAAGCATGGACGGCTTCAAAGGGGAATTAGATAAGCATATGGAGCTTATCCAACATTGGCTTCTCTGGAAACTCACCAGGCCCCAAGCCTGAGGAAGCACTGCTTACCTTCCAGTTAGCTACCTTCTGGTCCTCAGGAATGGAAGCAGATTTTAATGAAAGATTACATATCTTTGTCAGGAGATCCACAAGTTCACATTTGAGTTCTTTCAGAACTCTCGGATGTATGCCATCTGGGCCTGGTGATTTATCAGTTTTTAAGTTGTACGTTTAAGTCCAGTGGCACCTTTAAGACCATCAAAGTTTTATTCAAGGTATAGCTTTTGTGCGCATGCATACTTCTAGACATAGAGGGGATGCTTATCAAATTTGCAGATGACACGAAGCTGGGTGGGATTGCTAATTCTTCCCTGGACCTAAGGACGCCAGGCTGGCATTGACCAGGGCCAGGGCCTTTTCAGTGGTGGCTCCAACCTGGTGGAATGAGCTTCCAGAAGAGATCAGGGCCCTGTAGGACCTGTTACAGTTCCCCAGGGTCTGTAGAACGGAGCTCTTCCGCCAGGGTTTTAGGAAAGGAGCCGCACCTTACTATCTAAGATCCTGTGCCAATATCATCATCCAGTCTGAGCCTGCCAATAGGGAAATCTACCGCTGACTGTATGTTTATTACGTACGCTGCTACTACTGTACCGCCATCGCCACACAAATTGTTTTTAGTAACTATGTTGTGTTTTATGAGCTCATTGGGGAGGGCGGGGTATAAATGTGAAAAATAAATAAATAAATAAATAAATAAATAAATAAATAATGCTGACATTTATATTGTTGCTTTATCTGTTGCTATTTTTATGTAAGCCGCCCTGAACCTGCCTTGGCAGGGAGGGTGGAGTACAAATAAAATAAATAAATAAATTTGCCAGTATTTACATGTAATGTGTGGTTATAGCCATGAATCTGTGGCTTATGTGTAACACTGGATGAAGAACCTAATTCTTCCCTTTGCAATAGCACTCCCACTATTGCTGAAACTGGCATTCTTCCCAAATACCTTTCCTCCCTCCCTGTCACATACACTGGCAACACACCTGTACTCTTCCTTTATTGAGAATGCCTTCCAACTCTAACATTCTATGATTCTATGATTCTAAGCCTTACGTATGGAAAGGGGGTTAGTTGCCAGGAAGGACAACTTAAGACGCATAAGTAAATGAGTGATAAGTACAGCTAAAATTGGATTAAAGCAGTTAATTCACGGCTACCCACCTGAACAAAACTGGCTTGTGTAACGTTCAATCTTTCAGGGCAGGTATGTAACCTATTTATCCAGGCGATTTAAAATCCCACAGGGCATTCTCAATAAAGGAAGAGTACAGGTGTGTTGCCAGTGTATGTGACAGGGAGGGAGGAAAGGTATTTGGGAAGAATGCCAGTTTCAGCAATAGTGGGAGTGCTATTGCAAAGGGAAGAATTAGGTTCTTCATCCAGTGTTACACATAAGCCACAGATTCATGGCTATAACCACACATTACATGTAAATACTGGCAAATTTATTTATTTATTTTATTTGTACTCCACCCTCCCTGCCAAGGCAGGTTCAGGGCGGCTTACATAAAAATAGCAACAGATAAAGCAACAATATAAATGTCAGCATTATTTATTTATTTATTTATTTATTTATTTTTCACATTTATACCCCGCCCTCCCCAATGAGCTCATAAAACACAACATAGTTACTAAAAACAATTTGTGTGGCGATGGCGGTACAGTAGTAGCAGCGTACGTAATAAACATACAGTCAGCGGTAGATTTCCCTATTGGCAGGCTCAGACTGGATGATGATATTGGCACAGGATCTTAGATAGTAAGGTGCGGCTCCTTTCCTAAAACCCTGGCGGAAGAGCTCCGTTCTACAGACCCTGGGGAACTGTAACAGGTCCTACAGGGCCCTGATCTCTTCTGGAAGCTCATTCCACCAGGTTGGAGCCACCACTGAAAAGGCCCTGGCCCTGGTCAATGCCAGCCTGGCGTCCTTAGGTCCAGGGAGGGCCAAGCGAATTTGAGACCCTGACTGTAGTGCTCTCTGGGGAGCATGCGGGGAAAGGCAGTCCCTCAGGAAGGTAGGTCCCTGACCATAAAGGGCTTCAAAGGTAAGCACCAGCACCTTGAAGCAAATTTGTTACGCTGTTGTTAGCCAGTGCAGTGCTTTCAGCGCAGGCTGGATGTGCTCCCGCATGGGGAGTCCCAGCAACAGCCTGGCCGCCACGTTCTGCACCAACTGAAGTTTCTGGATTTGGTCAAGGGCAGCTCCATGTAGAGGGCATTACAGTAGTCTAATCTCGAAGTGATCATAGCGTAGATCACTGTCGCCAAAATCGTTGCATTCGAGGAAGGGAACCAACTGCCTAATCAGCCGAAGATGATAAAAGGATCACGTAGCAGTGGCTACTACCTGGGCCTCCATCATTATGGAGGCATCTAGGAGCACTCCCAAGCTCCTAACCTCCGATGCTGGCACCAACGGCGCCCAATCAAAGGACAGGAGTGGGATCCCTAATCCCAGGCCGCCCCGACTCATGCACAGGACCTCCATCTTTGTTGGATTCAATTTCAGTCAGCTCAGTCTAAGCCATCCAGCCACAGCCTGCAGCGCCAGGTCCAGATCTTCTGGGTTGGAGTCAGACTGGCTGCCAACAGCAGATAAAGCTGGGTGTCATCCGCATACTGGTAACAACCCAACCCATGCCTCTGGGCAAGGAGGCGCATATAGATTTTAAATAGAATTGGGGAAAGTACCTCCCCTTGTGGCACTCTGCTCACTAGCGGGTGCCTTCAGGACAGCTGTTCCCCTAATGCTACACTTTGTCCCTGACCCTGAAGGAACAAGGAGAGCCACTGCAAGGCAGACCCCTGAATCCCAGCATCGGCGAGGTGGTGGATCAGTAGTTGATGGTAAACCATGTTGAATGCCGCCGACAGGTCCAACAACAGCAACACTGCCAAACCGCCCCTATCCAGATGCCTCCGAAGGTTGTCTGTGAGGGCGACCAGTGCCCTCTCCATCCCATGGCCTGGTTGGAAGCTGGACTGGTAGGGGATCTAATATGGAAGTGTCATCCAAGAAACCCTGCAGCTGAATTGCCACCGCCCTCTCAATTAGTTTGTCCAAATAGGGCCAATTGGAAATTAGCCCCAGTGCCTGCTTTTCCCTTTTCTAGGAAGAACTGCATCCAAAGGAGGTAATTTTGAGTGGACTAGGGATCACAGGGGTGCTTTCCCTTTCCCCATCATTATTCTACCCAAAATGTCTCCCCCACTGAGCTGCTTCTCCCTCCTCCCACAGATTTTGAGCTGAGAACTGGGTGGCAGGCAAAGGGTTAAGCAGTACTTCCACTCCTGCAAAACAATGGCTAGCGGGGGCGGGGATACAGTAAAGTTTGATTATATATGTGCATTTAATGTGTGTGTGCAATTAGCTACCCCTGCACTTTTTTTGTGTTGGAGACTGACTGAATTTCTTCACTATACCAGAAGTGCCTCTTTTGTGCTGCTTCTGTCTTCACAAACATTGTCAATACAAGATAAAAAGTCAGGGAGGCATTTTAGAATAGTAGGTTTATTCATGCCAGTACAGATTTTAGGTTTGCATTCTAATAGTTGAAAATGCAAAAATCGCATTTTGTGCACTAAAAAACAAAGCCAGCTGTAGCATAACATCGTTCTTCACACGTATTGCTAATTATTGTCATAATTTATGCTACCGCTATTGCTTAACATTAACTTAGTAACAGTGAGATGCTTACAGAAAGGAGAAAGTTTCAGCCAGAGGGCTTAGCTGGAACACTACAGCACCATACAGGCCAATATCTTGCAAAGGAGTGGAGTCTGTCCACACAGTGTCCTTTGTTACTGTGCTGATTCCTCCCGCACCCCCCCACCCCCAAATTGTTGTATACAACAAAGGAAAAACCTGTAGATTGCTGGACATAATCAGGATTTCCTGGGGCTGGTACTCATTCATAGGAGAGACTGGGGAAGGTTTTAGTCCATCACAATTTCACACACATGAGTCACTGCCTTCTTAGCACTTGAACCATAGAACGAAATTCTGAAGAACTGCAGTGATAATTTAAGCCAGTGAGTCTACCCATACCCATTTCCAATCGGTTGGCTAAGAGGAGCTTTCTCTGGCAGTTTGGAATAAACTCTCATGGGGTATGGTGGGTGGGTAAAGAATGGGGAGATGTTTTTCCTTTCCGGATGTTATCAGCATCCTGCATTCTTATTGAACCTCCAGAAACAGGCTGGAGAATCTGAAACATTTCTTATGATATCATATTCTGTATTGGTTACTTGACAGTTATCACGCATACGGAAGTAGATTTTCTTAGTTTGAAAGCATTCAAAACCTCCAAGACAAGTGAGTGCTTTAATCACAGAGCACAGAAGAACTTGAAAAAGCAGGCTAGAATTACTATAATGTTACCATGTGTGGAGCAAATAACTTTGACCACTACTGTTTTGCCTTCTTTGGGGATACAAGAGCCAGAAAGTTGATTTCTTGCATACAAATGAAATGTACCTAAAATAGAAACATCTAGTTATGATGACTCTTCTAATATTTGCTTGCCAGAGCATCCGGTAGCATGAAGGAATGTTTTGTTTTGCTTTTCTTTCTACATTGCAGAGCACTGAAGGGATTCTCTTTGACCCAGATTAAACCCAGTTCTGATAGCACAGCCCCTGGTTCAGCTGATGTTTTGTTTTTAATAGCAATGATAGCTTGAGTTAAGCATGGCCTAAAGGACTGTTAGGGTTATCCCTGTGTCCACTAATTCTCCCCTACAAGCCAGGTCACAGACAAAGGACTCTTTAAGCCCTTACTTTCCAGTGTGAACAGTGACAGTGGGGTTGACAGAGTAACCCCCTGATTACGTAGCTGCTGCTCACACCCATTTGTTTCCCCATATTTTGGCTTGGGACAAAACATACAATAAGCCTAACAAAAAGGAGTGGAGCTTTGGAATCTGAGACTGTGGCAGGGGAGGGGTGCCTGATCTGGAGCTCACAGACGCTGCACTTGGCCTCTGGGCTGGCAGTTCCAGATTCCTGCTGTCAGCCATACTTATCCGTTTTGGCATCAATACAAATCTCTGGCTGAGGACAGACTGGCAGTATGAAGCGCGAGGGAGCCAGGGCAAAAAGATCCAGACGAAGTTGTGCCTGGGATTCCCGGTCGCACTGCACCTACTGATGCGGGAACATACCGGGGAGGAGACGCAAGGCAGCGTTCACAGTGTTGGCCCGCCCCTGGTGGAGGCACGGCTGTAAGTGGCTTTTTTCCCACTCCGGCGACATGCGCCTATGCGCATAGGTGCAGCAATGCAGCTTCTTTGCAGCTTTTAGCGCGCACACTTCTGGGAAGCGGGATCAACGCACTCTCCAGGGTTTGCTACCGCTTTCGCCTGGTACCTTTTTAACGTGGTAGGGAATCGTCATAGGATGCCCACTGGAGGCTGAATTGAGGTAGTAGTGAGGCTGAGCATGTGCACTGTCCTTGCCATTCATTCATCCTTAACACTTTCTGTGATTCTGGGGAAGAGGCAAGGCTTCCTGCCCATCTTGAGTCTTGTCACCTTACAAATTAAGTATAGTTGTTTACAGATATGTTGTCTAAAGTCCTGGTAGTGTTGGGGGTCCTTGTTTAATAATCTTTGCTCATCAACTTGATTTTCATTTTAGGTGAAGGATGTTGTGTCACTGGGTAATACTTCTGTTATGGTTTTTAATACTTCCACACCACCTCATCAGTACAGCATTCAAACTCTGTGGCCTATGAAGGATTATAACATCCGTGTTTCCTGTATGAATGAAATAGGCTGGTCTGGTTTCAGCCGTTGGATTACAGCCAGTACAACAGAAGGAGGTAAGAAAAGAATAGTACAGTTAAAGTAATTTTTTATTAATCGTAGAATGCTTGTATCCTATCTTTCCTCCAAGGAGATTGGGGAAGCTCAGAAGAGGGCCCCTCTATTTTTCTCCTCACAACAACCCTGGAATGTGGGACAGGATGAAACAATACAGCTGGCTTAAGGGAGCTTCATGGCTAAGCAGAGAACTGAATCCATATTTCTCCCATCCAGATCTATCTGCTATGTAATACTGTCTCTCAAGTATGGCTGGGAATCTTTCCACCTTGTACCATTTGGTGACATTTTGGCAGGGAAGTGTTATCTGTTGTATGACTGAAGCTTAGGTGGTAAGCTGTATGTCTACTAAAACACACACTTTTTTCAAAAAGTGGAAATCATTAGCCAGTCTCCTGTCATTTTAGCAGAGGCTTAATGAGTAGAAATGACCAGCTGAAACCTTGTTTTCTCTTTTATCAATTAATATTTTTATTCAAATGTTGTAAATATTACAAAAATACACAGCAAAATTATACCAGCTGAAACCTTTGATGGAATGGAGATAAAGAACATCAACTGGTAAATAACATCCCATTAAGCCTCTATTAAAGGGACAGGACTTTCCTTTTCTCCAGGCAGGTGGCAAACCAAAGTGCAATCCTTTTCTCTGTTGTTCACCCTGGAGTAATGAGGATTAGAGAAGAGGAGACATAGGGGTACATCCTTTTTAGATTTAGGGCATCTTCCTCTTATTTCATGTTTTTATTCTGTATATTGTTTTTTGAAAACAACACATTAAGTAAAAAAAGATTGATCAGCCTTTCCTGTTTCTGTTTTAAAGCTCCATCTGCTTCTCCTATGAATGTTACTCTCTCAATTAATGAGACTGCCTCTTTGGTGGTAGTATCGTGGGCAAAGCCTCCTGATTCACAGATGAATGGTGAACTTCAGGGCTACAAAATATCCCACATGTGGCAGAATTCTGATGTGTCTGTAAGTATGGAAACACAAATAACATTAGGGGGGGGGAAATCCATATGAAATGGCTGGCTGCTCCTGGTTCCATTCTCCTTTCTTTAAAATGTTAGCATTTTAAGTGTGTTAGTTGTGGTCTCAGCTGGGGGGGGGGGTCAACCTTGCATGTATCCCCCACCAGCATCAAATAACACACCATACACAAGATTTGGATAAATGTGGAATAAAACGGCCACAACTTTATTGGTTACAGCTGTAAGAAACTTTGACACAGCAAGAGTCTCCCCAGATCCGCTTCAGAGGCCAGGGTGCACAGCTGGCCCTTTCCCCCCGGGAAAACCCCTCCCCTGGAACCGACTTAGACGCGAATGGATCTGATCAGTGTTACTATGGGATATGAATAGAGTGTTTGTGAAAAGTAAGCAGACGGAGAGTGATTTCAGCTAAGCATACCTTTATTTAGTTCAGGACAAAGACAACGGACCAGCTCGCAGGCCGGTTTATATGCGTTCAGAAAACCCGCCACCAAGTACCCATAAACACACCCCCTACTCCCAATAGGCTATTTACAGTAACCGGGTGACCATTGGTCTCCCGGCTGGAAAGCTAGCCCTTTGATTGGGCCGGCTAGGATCCTTTGGATCCTTTGTCTTTCGACTCAAGCTATGGACAGTTTGTGCCTGGCCAGCCCGGGCAAGTCCGGGCATGTCAGGCTGAATACATTACACCCCTCCCCCTTTGGTTCGCAATGCACCCACAGACGAAGTCCTTCAGGTGCACCGGTGGCTTCCTGGGGCGCGTCGAGCGGCGAGGTTCCGGGGTGGCTATGGGTTCTGTCTCTGGGGCCCTTGGGGCCGAGTGGACCGGGGCCGGCGAGGGGTCCGCCGTGGGTGGAGTGGCTGGTGCCTCGGGGCGAGGGGTCTCGGGCTCCGCCCGGGATGGTGGCTGTGGGTCTCATCCCAGAAGCAGGGTTATGGGTTCTGTCTCTGGGGCCCTTGGGGCCGAGTGGACCGGGGCCGGCGAGGGGTGGCTATGGGTTCTGTCTCTGGGGCCCTTGGGGCCGAGTGGACCGGGGCCGGCGGGGGGTCCACTGTGGTTGGAGTGGCTGGTGCCTCGGGGCGAGGGGTCTTGGGCTCCGCCAGGGATGGCAGCTGTGGGTCTGATCCTTACACCGGATCCTCGGGAAAGAACCCCCTGGCCGCCTCGTACGTTTCGGTGCCCGGTGCCTCCGGGGTTGCCCGGTCGGGGTGTAGTCGATCCATCCGGGAGGCCAGGCG
>NW_015169182.1:283431-304917 GCF_001447785.1 Gekko japonicus | reverse complement strand
AGTCTCGCCAGGTAATCGTACGCGGACTCGTTGGGGCCTTGTACCCTCGCGCAGAATTCCATCCGCTCCGCGAATTTGGTGGGTTTGGGTGCCAGGTGATCCGTCAACGCCTTGATCAGCACCGTGTAGGGCTCCTCTGCGGTCTTCTTTGGGGCGATGAGGTCCTTCAGGAGTAGGACCGTGCCCATGCCGCACAACTGGAGGAAATGGTCCTTCTTCGTTCCGTCATCCGTATTTTTGTGGCAGTTGAAGTAGCTCGTCAGGATCTCGAGCCAGGCCTCCCATTCGGTGGGGCGGCCGATATCAAAAGCAGAGATGTTGCTCGGAGGGGTCGCCATTGTGCTGCAGCCACGTGGTTGGGTGTCCCCTGGGATGGCGGCGGCGACTGGAGCATTGAGAAGGGCGCTGCTGCTCTCGGGGTCAGCAGGCTGCGGAGTGGAGCCGGGAGCGGGGCGATGAGCGGTTGCCGGAGAGCTGGGATGCGAAGCGGCGCGGTTCCCGGAGGTCTCGCTGTCGGTGCTCGGTGCGGTGCTCGTGTTGGCGTCCGGGTCTTTGTTCATGGGGTCGTGAATCCCACCTTCGTCGCCAGTGGAAAGTATGCAGACGAAGAGTGATTTCAGCTAAGCATACCTTTATTTAGTTCAGGACAAAGACAACGGACCAGCTCGCAGGCCGGTTTATATGCGTTCAGAAAACCCGCCACCAAGTATCCATAAACACACCCCCTACTCCCAATAGGCTATTTACAGTAACCGGGTGACCATTGGTCTCCCGGCTAGAAAGCTAGCCCTTTGATTGGGCCGGCTAGGATCCTTCGGATCCTTTGTCTTTCGACTCAAGCTACGGACAGTTTGTGCCTGGCCAGCCCAGGCAAGTCCGGGCATGTCAGGCTGAATACATTACAGTTTGTCAAATAGATTAATATTATATAGGTATTTCAACGCTACCCATTTTGATAAAGTTATACGAAACGAGGTATAATATGCATGGCTCGTTGGTGTCGATGGCGTTTGAATTGCTTCCAGTAAAGTGAATATTGGAAAAATAAATTTCTAGTCCTTGGAGACCTTTTTTTGGCATAACACATCACGGTTTTTTGCTTCTTCTCAACTTCCGTCCTGTGATCTCTCTCTTTGGTTTGCACTGATCAGATAGATAGCAGGTGTTTTTAAGTGCAAAAAATGATGCACAGGTGTAGGAAGCAGAACTTTCCTCCTATCTGCAGCTTAGCTGTAAAACTAGGCATCACAGAATTGGAAAAAGTATAAAGGAGGGCAACCAAGATGATTGGGGGTTAGAACACCTTTCCTGTAAGGACAGTCTGGGCCTCTTCAATCTAGACAGCTAATAGTTAAAAAAGAAGAAGAGTTTTATAAAATTATGCATGGAGAGGAGAAAGTGGAGGGAGCTTTTTCTCCCTCTCCCATAATACTAGAACTCAGGAGCACCCAGTGAAATTGTTGGGAAATATGTTCAGAACAGACAAAAATAAGTAATTATTCTCAATGTGTAATTAACCTATGCAGATAGCAATGGCTGTGAGCATAGATAGCTTTACAAGGGAGTTAGACAGCTTTGGGCCCTGCCACACGGCAGGGGAAAAGCCACCAAAAAGCGTGGCTTTTAAAAGCCGTGCCAAAGTTGAACCGGCGCGGCGGGATCCCACGGATCCCCTGGCCGCGCCGCCTTTTCTCCCCGGCACGATCAGACGCTGGGGAGAAAACACAGATCTGACGGCGAGCCAGCCGAACTGCACATGTCGGAGCATGCGCAGTTCGGCTAGGAGCCGGGGACGCGCCGGCGATCAGACTTCCGGTTTGCGGCGCACCTTTGAGATGAACCACCTCGGTAGGTGGTTCCAACTTGATGCGGGTTATCGCGCGGAAGGGCCAGTTCGGGGACGGAAGCACTACACTTCCCAGATGTTGTGGTGTGATCGCGGCCGTTTGCTCTGCCCCCGAACCGTCCAGCTCCTGGCCCAAATCCCCTCGTGTGAACGGGACCTTTGTGGATGAAACGTCTGTCAATAGCTACTGGCTGTGGTGACTGAAGGGAGCCTCCGTGTCTAGAAGCAGCAAGCCTCTGAATACCAGTGGTAGGAGGCAGCAGCAGGGGAGGGCCTCAGCCTCTATGCCCAGTTTGTTTGGCTGTCCAGGGCAACTGGTGGCCACTGTGTTAAACATGATGCCAGGCTAGATGGACCACTGTCTGATCCAGCAGGTTCCTCTTATGATCTGATATTCCATCTCCCTGAACACTTATCTCCTAGCTGAGATCACTGGAGAGACACTGTTGGTGAGGGAGGGTGCTGAGCTCATTACCTGCACACTTCTTGAGCATTTAAAGTTGGCCCCACCACCAGTTTATGTCTGATTGGGGCAGTTCTGGATGTTAAACCCACAGAAACTGCTACTGTTGTATTTAGTTAGAGCACAAATGTCTCTGTTTTGGTACTTGTCTAAAATAGGTAGCTGTAGGGAAGAAACCATCCCGTAGGATGTACATTCTTTCTTGGAAAGCTTGATAGGGTCAGAGCAGACATAACAGCTTAGAGTATAGTATGGACTTCCTGCTTTTTACTGTCACTAAAGCAAATTCCTGGGCCGCCCCTCCACTTTAGCCATAGTTAAGGAATACATTCTACTCCAAGTGTAACCATGGTTTTTAACCAGTATTGAATCCTGCTTTGAAATCTGAGGGTTGCAACAGGTTCTGTTGGGCTTGTACTACCATATTGGACTTGGCTTCTACTGGTCTTCTGTGCATTGCCATTGGTTCTGTTCAGCATGCAAAAGTCCCCCTTCTCACTGAAGTTTGTTCTGCTGGACTTCTGTGGATTGCTATTGATTATGCTGGGCTTGCAAAAGTGCCCCCTGCTTAAGTTTGTTCTGCTGGGATTCTCTGGTTTGACATTAGTTCTGTTGGGCTTGCCAAATTGGCCCAGAGGTCCTCATTGTAAATCCATTCTGCATTTTCTTTGCAACTTTTTTGTACTGTAATGTATTTCAATAGAGCCCATGCAGGTAAATTGGCATGCCTGGCTGCCATTATATCCAATTGCATTTCAATATCTCCCATTGTTCTCAGTGGGCAATCCTGCCATTCACTTTACTACATCTTTCCTTTTAAAATCAGTTTGGCTCATATTCCCTACTTTGACATTGGTTGTGTTAGGTTTGCTACATTGCCGCATGGTTTGGCTGGTTATTCACAGGTTATTTGGGCTTGTTGGTTCTGTCTGCTTTGAGAGGCTTTTAGCCAGGGGTTGCTTTACTTGCTCTTGTGTGTCTGGCTATTATTTGCCCTGGAGAAAACATGGAATTCCCCCCCTGCCCATAGCAAGCAATGGAGAATGGCTGAGGTACCTTCTTCAGGGGCACATAGACTTGGACCTCTTGATCCAATTCACTTGAAATGCAGTGGGCATTTAAAGAACAGGCACCAGCAGCTCTGCCACAATTTTGGTGCAATTTGGTTTTGTTTTTTTTTAAAAAAAGGCCCTTCCAGCCCTCTGAAAAGATTCCCTATAGGGTATAATAGAGCGGAAGAATATTGGGATCAGGGGTGGGGTGACCAGGATCCACTTGGAACCTGGAAAAGTGGGAATACCAATATTTTCAACTCCCTATATCTGGATCTACATTTCAAGCCGCACACCCCTACCTGTGTTTACTTTTGTAACAGTGCTTTTCAGAGCCAGCTGAACTGGTTAGCTGGGAGTCTGGCTCCAAGCACTTATCACTCCCAGACTTTTGAATCAGCAGTCATTTGAGAACAGTCCTGTTGTGTGCAATGCCTTCTGCATCATAAAATGCTGAGTTATGTAACAGTTTTAAAACAAACAGTCTCGTGGGGAAGAAAAAAACAGAAGCTTGCACTTGTGATAGGGTCATGTTTCTTAGGCGAATCCCGCTTCCTTACTTGCAGCTGTGACCCCCCCCCCAACTTATTTTATTTATTTAGCATGAGTTCCCATAGTGTGAAGTATTTAAAAAGCACACTTAAATGTTTTAAATTTCCTATAGGGGAAGAAAAAGTGATTCATGTGTTTTTTTGTTGTTCTGTAGCACATGGAGTTTTCTGTTCCCTTTTTCTTAACGTTTTTGGGCTTTAGAAAGCTCATGTCCCAGATATTCTGAAGTCACTAAAACAATGTGAAGATCTTATGACTAGGGGAGAAATGCTAACTCATCAACTCAGTGCTGCAGAGGAAAGGCGAAGGGTCTGCACTTCCCTTCCCTGGTACTTGGAAAAATAAAATAAATTATGTCTGGCTTCCTTTGATGCCAGAACGTTTTCATCTCTACAGTTCATATTTTACAAATGCCTATAACTACTCCAATGGAATAAAATATCTTCATTGTTTAGCTGTTATTCCTCAGTAAGATGGAAAAGCCATTGTCAGCCTGAAAGTTCTTCACAAAATGTTTATTTTATTTATTTATTTATTTATTAAATTTCTACCCCGCCCTCCCGTCAAGGCTGCTCTCCTTAAAATGGATTTATTGTGCAGCAGAAATCAAATAAGAGAGGCTTGTGTATGAAGAGCAGATGTGGTGTTTAGCCATGGTTAAGAACAGAGATTTGGAGCAGAATGTGAAATAATGTGCTAATTCTGCTGTCCTTAGCTGTATTTAAGAATTGTACTGGGATGGATGCTTAACAAGGATTCACACTGACCAGATTCCCTCTTAACCTGAGTTCTTCTAACCAGCTTCCAGAATGTTAAGTAATCTCAGTGGTGGTGAACATCCATCCTGATGTAGTGTTCAACCATGGTCAAGGTGGGTGAGGGAAGTTGAGGGGAAATTCATTCCTGAAAGAAGTGCAAAAGAACTGGCCTGATCATGATCCCTTAATTATAATTAACAGAGTGGAAGAGAGCCATTGTGGTGTAATGATTAAGGTGTTGATCTAAGAAATGGAAGACTAGTTTCAAATTCCCATAAAATTTGCTGGGTAACACCATAACCAGGCACTTGTCCCTACATTCGACTCTCCCTAACAATCATTTCCAGCCCCAGGAAAGTTTATTCCTAGGGTCATGGGATACACAAGAACATAAGAAGGGCCCTGCTGGATCACACTAGTTGTCTATCTAGCCCGGTATCCAATTTCATAGAGCATCCAACTAGTTGCTTTGGATGAGTAACAAACAGGGCACAGAGGCCAAGGGTTTCAGATATTTACTGCCTCTGAATATGGAGGTTCCTTTAACTAACCATGGCTGGTAGCTGGTAGAGCTGTTGTCCATTAATCTGTTTTTTTTAAACTATGTCTTTTAAAACCCTTTCAAAACCATCTATGCTCATGACCATTGCTACCTTCACTGGCAGTGAATCCCACAATGTAATTGTACTTCTCGAGTAAATAAGTATTTCCTTGCATAAATAAGTATTTCCTTTTGTCTGTCCTGTACCTATTGTTCATCAATTTCACTGGGTGTCCCTGAGTTCTAGTATTATGGGAGAGAGAGAAAAAAGCTCCCTCTATACACTTTCTCTACCCCATGCAGAATTTTATAAACCTCTATCATATACCCCTTAGCCTTCTTTTTTTTCTAAACTAAGAAGTCCCAGACTCTCCAGCCTTTCCTCGATCATCTTGGTTGTTCTCTTCTGTGCCTTTCCTAGCTTCTTCTTGAGATACAGTGACCAGAACTGTACACAGTATTCCAAATAAGACCATGCCATGACTCTGCCCATGGTGGGCATTACAATATTTGTCTTTTTATTCTCAGTCCCTTTTCTAATAATCCCCAACATGGAGTTTGCCTTTTTCACAGCTGCTTCACACTTGAGTTGACATTTTTATGGAGCTATCTGCTATAACCTCAAGTTCTCTTTATTATTTATGTATTAATTTTATTTACAACATCTATAAACTGCATTTCTGGCCTCATCAGGGCCACCAAGTCAAATAGGTTAGAAATATACATGATAAAAACATGTCTTAAAACCATTAAAGCCAAACAAAAACACATCATTTAAACAATTAAAACCAAGCTAAAATACACATATAAAATCAACAATTAAAACATAGGGCAGGAAGAAGGGATCACTGAGGGAATGCCAGACAAAGCAAAAAAACTTTTCACCCACTGGCAGAAGATGGCAACAGAATGGCACAGGTAAGTCTTTTGGTGCCATGACCAAGCAGGCCTTCTCTCGTGTTGCCAGCCGCCTAATCTCAGAAGCAGTGTCTTGGAAGATGACCATAAAGTATGCTGGTCCCAAGCCATATAGAACTTTAAAGGTCAACACCAGCACCTTCAGTTGTGCCCAGAAACAGATTAGGAACCAGTGCAGATGGCCAAGTCTTGAGTGATATGGTCCCTACGGCCCATTCCAGTCAACATCCTAGCTGCAACCCCACATAGAATGCACTGCAGTAATCTATTCTCCATGAAATCAGGGCAAGCACCTCCACAGTGATCAGATCTTTTCTGCCCATAGAAGACCACAGCTGACTAATCATTTGAAGCTGGTTACAGGCACTCCTGGCCACAGCTGCCACCTGCTTAACCAGCAGCAGACCTGGGTCCAAGACCTCCCCCAAAGTATAGACTTGTTCTTTCAAGAGGAGCGCAACCCCATCCAGAACTTGTGACACCTTAAATCGTCGGTCAGACCTTCTCCTCACTAATAGCACTTCCCTCTTGTTGGAATTAAGTTTAGTTTATTAGCCTGCATCCACTCCTGGACTGCTTCCAGGCACTGGCCTATGGTTTCTACAGCCTCCCTGGGATTGGCCAGAAGTGCAAGATGGAGCTTAGTGTCATCTGCATATTGGTGACAACCAATGCTCCCTCTAAGCTATGGAGTCCTGAGAGCAAAAATTCTGCTTCGTGAGCTACCAGCATTAAAATTGTGAGCAGGTGATTTGGCTACTGCATAAATTAGTTTTCTCTGGAACCATTCTTCCTGAGCTAAGACAAAAACGTGTGAGTTGGAGGCTAAAAAACTGTAAGCTACCTCACACTAACTCAGCTTAGTGGGAACACTGGTGACAACCCAGCCCAAATCAGAAGGAGGAGGAGGAGATTGGGTTTACACCCTGCCCTTCATTCAGAGTCTCAGAGCAGCTTACAATCTCCTCCCCTTCCTCTCCCCGCAACAGACACCCTGTGAGGGAGGTGGGGCTGAGAGAGCTCTGAGAGAACTGCTCTTGGAGAACAGCTCTGAAAGCACTGTGACTGACCCAAGGTCACATCAGCAGGTGCAAGTGGGGAATCAAACCCGGTGCTTCCAGATTAGAGTCCGCGTTCCTAACCACTACACCATACTGGCTCACCGCACCCAGTGGTTTCTTCTGGATGCTGAAAAGCACAGGGGATGAGATAGAGCTGTGCTGGACCTCACAGGCTTGAAGGGCTGAGCAGCAGTCCCCCAGTACCACCTTCTGAAACATTCCCTCTTGGTAGGACCAGAACCACTGCAAAATGGTGCTTCCCCCCCAGTCCCATCCAGGAAAGGTGGTCCAGAAGGATACCAAGAATGATCGTATCAAAAGCCACTGAGAGTTCCAGGAGAATTAACAGAGTTGCTCTCCCTCTGTCCACCTCGTGGTACGTGAGCAATCAAGGCTGTTTCAGTCCCATAACCAGGCCCTAAACCAGATTGGAAAGGATCCAAACAATCTTCCAGTCTTAGTGTCAGACAGTTCAGAACTCATCAGCATATATTTAAAGTTAGAATATTTTATTCCAGTGTGCTTTGTCTTACACTTAGCAGTGCTGAACTTCATTTGCCACGGTGCTGCCAACTCACCAAATTTGGATAGATTCTTCATAATCCACTGTCAACTGGTGGAAGAGGCTGAAAGAGCGTTACGTCCCCCTTCTCCCACCCCACCACAGCCTCCCAAGCCATGTGGCTATTATTCCATGCGGGTCCCACAACACCAAAAAGAAACTTTGCTGGGGTTGGAAAAGACTGCTGGCAGGAGAAGGATTTGGGGGACATACGCAGCCATCAGCACCTTCTGCTGATCCTTGGCGGGATCTAACCCAGTCTCTACAGCCTAACTTAACTCACAGAATTGTTGTTAGGATGAAATGAAAAAGGGGGAGAATGACGTACACCACCCTCAGTTCTTTGAAGGAAGCTTGGGATAAAAATGCACAATGGTTTACATTTGCACTGCTCCTCTGCACAGTTTCAGGACATCAGTCTTTCAGTTAACCTGTGCAGTTCATTGACAGAAGCACGTCTCTACAATTAAAGTTTCTCTCCAGTGCTTAGTCTTGAAGGACTCCTTGCTCTGTCTAAGGGGATGTGACATAGGTCTTTATGGGACTCTTTTACAGACCAGAGACTGAGACTAATTGATAGTGATATTGCAAAACTGATCTGGGAAGGACTGTCTTTGCAGTAAATGGATAGGAACACCGGAAAACTTCACGGTTATAAAATTGCTGTCTTTTGTATGACCCCGTACTCTTAACATGAGGTTTTATTCTTCTGTCCTTCCTACAGCCCTTGCTCTACTTCCTCTTCCATCTTTCTTTCCTCCTCCTACTCTGCTCTTTTCCTTTCAGTCTACAGTCTACCTAATGGGACAAATTTCTCAACATCAACAGTGAAACAAACTACAGGTATTAAAACACAACAGATTGTTTTATACTTCTCTGCTTTATTATCCATGGAAGCCCACCTAGAAAATTTTGACTTCGATAGTTTCAGCTCCGTCTCAGAGATAATGCCAAAGAGCCATTAAAATATTTAGCTCTCAGTGTTCCCTCTAAGCTGAATTAGTGTGAGCTAGCTCACAGTTTTTTAGCCTCCAGCTCACACATTTTTGTCTTAGCTCACGAAGGATGGCTCCAGAGCAAACTAATTTATGCAGTAGCTAAATCACTCGCTCACAACTTTAATGCCAGTAGCTCACAAAGTAGAATTTTTCACTCACAGCTTAGAGGGAGCACCTGGCCAGAACTGCCTGATGGAAATGTAGCTTTTCAGTGTAACAGAATATTATTAGTACAGTTTTAAATACTAGCTTAGGCAACATGGAAAGGTATTCATATTTATTAAAATGTATTTAGATATAATTTTAAAAAATTAATCAAGGGATACCACACAGTTAAAAGCCCCCAGCCCTGTATGCCTTGTGACACTTTGCCCATTTTAACCAATAACCAGTGCTTCCTTTATCCAGGGTTTCCACTTCCCCATCTAGAGGTGTTGGTACATTGGAAAAAAAACCCTTTGGCAACCTAATAGTTTTGTAATTGTGCATAGTGATCAGTTCCTGTTTACCTTGAATTTTTAACAGCGGTTTCGTCAATTCTTTTTATAATACATTATAACTTTATTATGAACGTTACATGCCAACCTGCCAGCTGCATTGTGTGTCATCGAACAGTTGTGTGCATGTGTGTTTTTAGTAGCGGTTTTCTAGGAAGCACTGCCTATTGCTCTTTCAGCTGTTCAGCTGAATCACTAGAAATCCAGGAAATAACAGTGACTTTACGGGAAAAGGAATCTCTTGTTTTCTCAAAGCATGACGGGGAAACTATGAGCCAGAACACAGAGATGTATTTTATTGGGACAATGTATATTAGTTAAGCTTGTTGAACAATCTGTATTGCTATCTGATACTGATGTGTGAGACAATAAATGTCCATGTGCTCATCACTGAAGGAATTCTAGCTACAAGAGTGGCATCTAGATGGAGAAGGACACAATATGCATGCCCATTGGGCTCCTAGTAATCTAATACTACCAGTAGTAAAAGCAGAGCTGGTTGTCAGAATAAATATTCCCACTGATGGCAACCTTGTATTTTTTTTAAAGAAAACGGGTGATTTTTAGATCATTAGTAGTAACTCAAGAAGATCTTAATGGTGCTTATCACTGTGACTGTATGAGACATTTGTGTGGGAGAAATTTTTTTAGCGTGAGACAGGAGAATTTTGGAGTGCCCAAAATGTTCCTGCCAGCCCATGGAATGTTTATCTTTTCACATCTAGTCTCTGCCCCTTGCAGCTGCTGCTGTAGCACCATATTTTAAAGCATCATCTTATTATCCCAGCCAGTCAGGGATCACATAGCTAGGCACTTGGTGTGATTACATTACAAAACCAATTCAGGCTGAGGGCAATTTTTTGCCTTCACTCTGTACCAATATCATAATACTTTATATCCAATCAGATTTGTCTATGTACCAGTATCCCTAAGAAAGTTCAGAGTAGGGGGCAATACTTCTTATCCCCACTCTGAATGTGCTTTTGCTGCTGTTTGTGATACACACCCCTGCCAAAACTCATCCCTACTTAATATAACAATATTTATCATATATTCTAGTGTTCACATGTTTATGGATAAATGTGCTTGATTAAGAATATAACAATCACACAGCACCTCCTGGCACTAAGTAATTCAGTAAGGATATAGTCTGTTAGCAAACTTTGGCTCAGCATGGACATAACAGGAAATCCTGTTTCAATTAAACCAGCTATTGTCAGTGCCAATGTCTGAACAAGGGGCACTTCACTAGCTATGGCTAGGTAGGGTCCATTAGATTCATAGTTTGAGTTTGGTTTATTAACCACGTCAGTCGTAATTATGGCTTTGCGAAATGCAGAGCACAAACACCTGGGCTGTCTCCAGTCCCCATTTGATTAAACAATTATTACCTATATTTTCATCTTCTTAACTCCTAAGAAGCATTTCACATACTACAAGGCAATAAAACCAGGGTATGCCTCCAACTGTACCATTGATGTGGTACTGCAGCCAGTCTTGGTTCTCTGATTAGTTTACATGGATTTACAAACATGTGCTTTTCAGAGTCACACATTTTATATCCATTTAAAAAATCTCAGACATATATTAAAATTGTAGTGCACAATCCAGCCAAAATTAAGCACTATTGATTTCAACAGGCACACTAACTGTATCCTTAAATTTCTCTCATTGATATAAATGGTTGATGTGTGTTTAACTTTGGCTGGATCATGCCTGTAATGTGAAGAAATCTTTAGGAAGCTCAGATCAAAATGGGGGAGGACCACCATCACCATTAATGAAGAAGAAGAGAAGAGACTGGATTTATACTCTGCCCTTCACTCGGAGTCTCAGAGCGACTTACAAACTCCTTTCCCTTCCCCTCCCCACAACAGACACCCTGTGAGGTAGGTGGGGCTGAGAGAGCTCTTTCCAGAGCTGTCCTTGAGAGAACAGCTCTGAAACAACTTGTAACTGACCCAAGGTCACATCAGCAGGTGCAAGTGGAGGAGTGGGGAATCAAACCCGGTTCTCCCAGATTAGAGTCCGCGCACTTAACCACTACACCAAACTGGTAAATTTTGTAGATGAAGTAAATATATCTACAACCATACAGAGAAGTATAATTGCAAAAGAAAGCTCAGAGAAATATATTTTAAAAAAAGATTTGGAATAATTCCTGTGGTTTCCTAAAGTCAGAAAGTGGGAAGCAGAGCTTAAGCATAGAAAAATAAATGGTTTTTGCAAACTGTTCTCCTCCACTGTTTCCCCAGAGAACTCAGCTTTTTGTTGTTAATTTTATTTTGGTTTTGCCAGTAGGAGGACAGATTTGTGATGACTGGGGCTGAAGGTCAACAGCCGACAGCTTGTAGAAATGGGTAAAATGTATACTGAGTTGTGGCATCAGCAGTAAGAGGGCTTATAAAGAAATGCTTGTCAGCTACTTCATTGTTCCCATCCGGTTGCTGAAGAACTATCTTTTACAAAGCACTTTATCACTCCCTGTAAATAGATGGTTGTTCTCTTGTGCCTGTTAATAGTGCCTGTTAGTTACTGTAGACAAACAAACATAAAATGGAATCTGGAAATATGTCAAATGCGGACAAATCTTGTGTTTTCAGCTAATTATTTAATGGTTCTAATGGAAAAATAGATGCTTTCTTACTAATGCTCTAGAGTTAAGACTTTTATTATTTTCTTTCAGAGGAATCTCTCTTCCCGTACCAGCAAAGATACCAGTGCTGTCCATATTCCTATCGTGGCCACTAATGCCACCTGCATAGTGCGAGTAGCAGCAGTCACTAAAGGCGGAGTTGGACCATTCAGTGATCCAGTAGAAGTTTTTATTCCAGGGAATGGTGAGTCAGAATAATTTAGTGAAGTGGGCTAAGGTTGGGTTGGGAGATTAATGAATGCAGAATGTAGGTAGGACCAACCCCCAGCAGAAAACAAATCTCACAAAGTTGTTCTCTAATGGGTCATCCCTTTAACTGTGTTATCTGCCTTGAGATTATTTTTTCCCTGCAGGTGAACCATGCACACAAGCAATTGTGCATATTAAAACGACGTAACTATTTTCTTGAACACGTATATATGAGCATGCATAACTGCATCTAGATTTCGGCCACCCATTCTGTTATGCATCTAAATACATTTGAATATGGATCCTAGTTGTATTGGCTACTGCCACTTATTCAAATGGACATTCTCATCCGTATTCTGGTTTGTCTAGCCACCAAAAATAAGCATAATAAGATCAACGTATAAGAATCTACACTTACCTAAATGTTTGCCCATTGAGATTTTATTTTGAGTATAGGGCCAGGCTGTATGGTTTATCCCCCCCCCTTAAAGTATTGTATATGTACCAGTGCTGCACACAGCATATATTTTAATTCAGGAGTAACAGAGATCGCTGCTAGGGCAAGTGCACTTTGCCTGCACACCTGAAATTGACAAGAGGCTTTCTCCCCCTCTTTTGCTCTGCAGGGAGTTCTGCTAGTAAAATGATGGTCAAGAACAATGAGGTGAAATTGACATGCTCATTGTAAATTTGCTCTCATCTTTATCTTCTGTATCCTTTTTTACACACACATCTTTGGGAGATTTCAAAGATGGCAAAGAACTTGCCATTATAACAGCCTTTACAAATTCCAGAAATCTAAGCCAGAAGTAAGTGCTTCAGCACTGCTTCACAACCAAGATAAAACACATCAGAACTGCTAAATCTGAGGGAAGAAAGTTTGCAAAGAAGGGATTGTGAAACCACCTCAAACTGCGCAAATTGGTTATGCTGTGAATGAAATTTCTCTCTCCTGCCAGACGCGCTTAATGATGTGTGGGTTGTGGGTTGTGGTGAGCCAGTTCCCTCTAAACAAGATCATTTTGTCATATGTTACGCTGTGTTTCATGGACACGGATGGATTAATCATTATGCTTACTAGCCTCTTTTCTTCCTCAGCTAAACCAGGACTGCCTCAGTCTAAATTTTGCTCCTTGCACAGAATGCTTTTCAAACTCTCGCTAGCACATAGCATAGAGTCTATTCCTTCAGCTTTTGCAGAGTTCATGAATTCCTTCAGCCAATTAATCCCTTCAAATAACAGTTTGTGGTCGTAGCTTTATTTGCATGAACAGTGTAACTTCTCATAAGAATCCTAACAGAAGTTGGAGCAGTTCTTTCATTGCTATTCCCTTTGTCCCTAGCGTGCTCTGTTAGTGGAAGTAGTCCCTGCAACTCCTCAGGCAATGTCCACTGTACTATGGAGCCTTCTTTCAACTTAATTGGCTCTTCATCCTAGGTTTGATATCCACTGCACCATCATCAGTTCCAGCGTCTGGAAATTCAGATCCATTCATAATTGTCCTGGGATTTATATGTGGAATATTTGCTGTTGGATTAATCCTGTATCTGTCGGTGGTTATCAGGAAAAAGTTGGTGGAAGAAACCAAGTTTGGGTAAGTTACATAAGGAAGGATAAAAAACAGATACGCTAAACTTGAGAACTGTTTTCTAGAGGCTCACTGATTCAAGGCATTGACAGGGCAATCCTAAACAGAATTACAAACTCCTAAAACAACTGACTTCAGTGGATTTAGAAGGGTGCAACTCTGTTTAGGACTGCACTGTTAGCCACAGTTCATTTTTTTGGTTGGTAGAAGAAATTAATGCTCACCTTCCACGTTTAAGCAGAGGAACTGCATTCTTCTAGGATATTCACAGTCCTGGTGGCTCCCCCCCCAAAACCCTTTTGAAACCTGTACCTAATGTACCTTTGAAAAATAGTAAGTTTGCCAGTAGAGTGCTGAAAGGCAGCACTCCCACTTCAAGCACTGGATCCACAAACAATAAAGTGCTCTGAGTACCAGTGGTGTGTTCATTGGAAATTAAGCACTCTTAAGCCCCGTAGAGTCTTTAGCATGCTCTCCCATTGAAACAAGCTGTAGTTCTGATAAGAGCTGTTCTTGAAAACTCCTCTCTTAGGCAGACCCATCCAACAATGCCCTCTTCTAATCTGCCACATCCTCTTGGTTACTACTACTCAGCAGCAGTGGCTTCTTACTTCCCACCTCACTGGCTGGCCACCACCAATCAGTTTCTCACAGCCAGCACACAGTGAGGGATCAAGCTCTCTCTGAGGTCTCCATGATGCTTTAGAAAACTCAGAAGAGAAAAAAAGTTCTTTCACACTGTGCTGGGCATCCAGAAAGAGAAAGTCATCAGAAAAGGTTTCCTTGTCCCTTGTAATGGTGAAGTGACTGCGTTTGTGAAACTGGGCTATACAAGCCTTCCCCCCCCCCCTGACATTCCTGCCCGCTCACAGCCAGCACACAGTGAGGGATCAAGCTCTCTCTGAGGTCTCCATGATTCTTTAGAAAACTCAGAAGAGAAAAAAAGTTCTTTCACACTGTGCTGGGCATCCAGAAAGAGAAAGTCATCAGAAAAGGTTTTCTTGTCCCTTGTAATGGTGAAGTGACTGTGTTTGTGAAACTGGGCTATACAAGCCTTTCCCCCCCTCTGACATTCCTGCCCATCATCCTCTGTGCTAAATGCATCCTGGTGGCTCATACGATGAGCCAGCTTTCTTCTTTTGCTTTGAACCCATTTGCCCCCAGAAGAGTACAATGGTAGGTGCAGCTAGACACATCACTACCAAATCATGTAAATGCATACTAATCTGTACTTGTGAGGGACCCCCACAAATAAATCTTTATTTGAATACTATTACAAAAACCATTATCTTAGGGTTAAGCACAACAGGTACAAGGCATGAGGGTTGTTTTACATTCTAGAAAGGTGTGTCATCATTGATATTAACACAGTGATTAAATGTGTGAATTCAGGACCCCTGACATGAAGATCACCTCACTAAGTGACTTTGGGAGGCCATTTCTCCCAGTCGCAACCCTTCCTCTTCCCTATAGAGATATGGGGTTAATAATAACAATAATAATATTTGTATATTTTCCATTGCTGTTGTAAGGATTACTGAGATACTGTACATGATGTTCTTTGAAGCTTACAGATGTTCTGTATAAATGCTAAGTGTTGTTATGGCTCTACCTAGAGGATGGAGAAAAGGGAGTTTACACTCTCAGAAGATTTTGATAATAGAGATTTTGCTGAGTAGCCTTGTGAAGCATGACTCATTTGGACATGTGATTGTGAGCTGCATTTTAAAGGCTAAATGTTTTGAACATCTGGTTTTGGGGTGGTTTTCTTTAACCAAAACACACCAGTAAGGTCCTTCTTAACTTCAGACTTGTCTAGTCCATACGCAATGCCTTAGTTTCCCTTCTACTGTATAGCAATTTGCTGTACAAGCTGCCTGTCCTGCTTCCTGCTGAAGTTGGTCAGGCTTCCACTGGAATTTTGCATTGTACTGTTTTATTTAGGGAGCCAATGTGTAGTGTAGTGGTTACAGTGTCGGAGTAGGGTTTGATAGTCCCAGGTTCAAATCCCTGTTCTGCCATGGGATCTCACTGGGTGACCTTGGGCTAGTCACACTAGCTCAGCGTGACCTATTTCACAGGGAGAATGGAGAAGGCGAGAATGTCTTATGCTATGAATATACTAAGTGTTGTATCTATAAATTTTATTTTGTCCTCACACTGAATAATCCTGAGGGGAGTACAGCATGTTCAACTACACCACACAATAACTTGCTCATATAGTCATTGGGAGTCACTGATGGCACATATACAGAAGGGGGAAAGTTTTCCTGACTTTTCCTACCCACAGGAAAAACATCTGAATACAAACCAAACGACAGTCTTCCCACTTTTCTAGAAAGCCATGAATTTTTCTGCTGCAGCCAAGTAAAGTTCTCCACTCCCAAATTGTACGTGTTCATGGGGGGTTCCTTTTCATCACATCTTTGCAGGCCATTTGCTTCTGCACTGAAGTACTCTTCTAACTGAGATCAGTGCAGCCTTTCAGCACCACTTTCAGACATGCAAGATTTCTTTTCGTCTGTGTGCTAGAGGACAACATTGTGACTTTATATGATGTTGAGCAGGCCTACCAAGGGTCAGAATTGAGTGCTGCTGCCCCAGTCCACCAATATTTGCATGACAATGCAATACAAGGACATTCGTAGTGATCTGCTGGGGGGTTGGGACAGGTATGAGAAGGCATTCTAATAGCCAAAGGAAAGCTGGGGCAACTTGGTGTCACTCTTCCATTCTAGTCAAGGGTTTGACCCACATTTTGTTGAATACTATGTTGTTGTTGTGCTTAAGTAATCATTTGCATCTGGACTGCATTGTCCTCACAGAAAAACCCTGTTGCAAATAATGGCTTTAATGTAACAATATCACAATACCCGATGATGTTTGGATGCCACCAGGGAAATTCATTGCATTGCATTTGTTTCAGGCTTCTTTTTTTGTATGTGTGGTCTGTTCTGTGCATTGCTTCAAGTGCATTTTATTCAGTGATTATGTATTATCAGTTACATTTGTGATGGATACATTCTTCGTAGTGATCTGCTGGGGGGTTGGGACAGGTATGAGAAGGCATTCTAATAGCCAAAGGAAAGCTGGGGCAACTTGGTGTCACTCTTCCATTCTAGTCAAGGGTTTGACCCACATTTTGTTGAATACTATGTTGTTGTTGTTGTTGTTGTTGTTGTTGTTGTTGTTGTTGTTGTGCTATAGTAATCATTTGCATCTGGACTGCATTGTCCTCACAGAAAAACCCTGTTGCAAATAATGGCTTTAATGTAACAATATCACAATACCCGATGATGTTTGGATGCCACCAGGGAAATTCATTGCATTGCATTTGTTTCAGGCTTCTTTTTTTGTATGTGTGGTCTGTTCTGTGCATTGCTTCAAGTGCATTTTATTCAGTGATAATGTATCATCTGTTACATTTGTGATGGATACATTCAAAAAATACAAGAGTGGGTGGTTTTCTCTTCCCTTATACCATGGGACTGCCTTAATAGCAACAGCAAACCCCCTCAGACTGTGTTCTTGCAGCTAAGGCAGAGTCATAGAACTGGGCCTGAGCTACGAAAGTGAAATTATTCTTGTATGTCTCTTTTTTTATGCCTCTAATACTAGATGGCGCAGGCTAGCCTCATGTTGTCGGATCTTGGAAGCTAAGCAGAGTTGGCCCTGGTTAGTACTTGGATGGGAAACCACCAAGGAAGTGCAGGGTTGCTGTGCAGTGGCAGGCAATGACAAACAATCTCTTTTTGTTTTCTTACCTTGAAAACCCTAGGTGGTCACGTAAGTCAGCTGCCATTCATGGCACTTTTCACCACCAGTTTTTCAGAAATCAGTACTGCAGATGTATAACCATAAATATCTTCAGCTGGAAGAGTAAGTGGTTTTCAGAAACTACTGTTGCCTAATTTTCACAGTGTTTTATCCAATAATTTTGAAAGGGAGGGGGGAAAGGGGGAGAGCATTTGAAGTAAATACAGCGCTTCCACTAGTAAAATCTTGGAAACAACAGTACTGCAAGACAGGGGTGATGGTTTGCAATTTAATGCAGTGCTGTAGTTTCTATTTCTCCCCTGCTTCCAGTAGTTCACCTTTTAAGACTTTCCCCCTATTTTTGGAAGTCATGTGGTAAAACAGCACCAGAGAAACTAAGAGCTGAGCTTGGTAGTGTAGGAGGGATTCCTTAAATACTCCGGGAACAGGAACAAAGCAAAGCCTTGTTCTCTCAGTTTAGAAGCAACTTACTTGAATTCCACTGAGCTGGCTACTTTGCGTAAGCATCAGTTGTACATGCAGAAGGGTCTGGCGGACTTTGGGGCAGAAGGTGGCTGTGCTAGGGCACATGCTGTAATTACACAGGACATTGGCCAGGCCTGTTGGGCTTCCTGTTGCCTTGTGTGAACTTCATGTTCAGCCATCCTAGTGCACCTCCAACACTCCCTTGTGGCAGCACAAGGCAGGGCAAGGTCAGTAATGGCAGGCAAGTTGTCACTTGTTTGCCATGACTGATCTTTCCATTGCAGAACGTAAAAGCATTATCACCAGTGGCCCATCTAATCCAGCATCCTGTTTCACACAGTGGCCAACCCGTTCTTGCTCTGCAGCACTGTTATTCAGAGGTTTACTGCCTAAAGACATTCACTCATTGTGGCTAAAAGCCATTGAATGACAATCCTGCATGAATTTGGCTAAACCCGTTTTTAAGCCAACTGAACAATCATCACTGCAACCTGTGGCAATGAATTCCACTGGCTAATTTATTTTTGCGTGAAGAAGTATTTCCTTTTGTCCATCCCGCCTGTTCTGCCCAGCCACCTAGTAGGCTGCTTGGGAGTTCTAGAATTATGGGGGGGTCAGGGTTGCCAACTCTGGGCTCAGAAATACCTGGAGATTTGAGGGTGGAGGCTGGGTGAGTGGGGGATAATGCCATGCAGTCCACTTTCCAAAGCAGCCCTTTTCTCCAGGAGGAATAAATATTTTAATAAACAAACAAATAATAAATAAGCTATTTGCATAGTCGGGAGATCAGTTGTAATTCCAGTAGATCTCCAGCCCCTCTGGAGGTTGGCAACCCTATGGGAGAGGGAGAAAAGAACTTTCTCTATTGTTCATTCACTCATTCATTCATTTTGGATATTTATATGCTACCTCTCAAGGCAGCTTCCGAGTAAAAACAATACCGCATGACCCATAAAACAACATAAATTATCAGTATTAAAAACAAGCTATTTAAAAGCAAGCCATGGGCAGGGCACAAAAACTTCCACCTTCCCCACTCCATACATAATTTCATTAACTTCAATCATTTTGCCCCCACTCCAGTTGAACAACTGATAAAACTCCATAAATGATGGGGTTCCCCAAAGCATAAATAGAAAACAAACTAATCTTTAAAATGGTGAGCCAAGCCTCTCTGTTGTGGCCTGAGCATTCGCCAGGGGTCCTGTGAGCTTCTCCTTGGAAAATTCCACCATGTGTGTGACTAAGAGCAGGAGGCCATGTGATTCTCCGTGATTATCCCATCAGAGTTATACAAAGAGGTACATACAGTTTGGCTGGCATCGGTAGGATGCTATTATTTGAGGCAGCTACTGCCCCGTCCGAATCCTCCAGCATGTGCAGAGGACTCGGACGAGAGATCTCACTTTCACCCATGTGGGTTTTAGAGACACAGAGAAGCAGAGTTAATGTGCCCGCTGGACCTCCAGAGAGCAGAGGCAAAACGATAGAATGACCCCCTCCCCCAAATCCTCTGTCAGGAAGAATGGATCTACAGCAGGGACTGATGAGGTGGTTGCTGGGCATTAGGACCAATTTTTTTTCATTAAGTCATGACCAGGAAGGAAAATGACCCACCACCCATACCAGTAGATGTTGGAAGGTAGTGTTGGAGGCATGGGAGCTGCTAGCCTAGCAGTTTGCATGCAGACCCGTACAGGCCACTGATAGCATGGCCTTTACCCCTACTTGGCATTGGTGATCAGTGACCTGCAGGCCTGCACAGAACTGAGCTAGAAGCCCCTGCTGCTCCATTGCTGTTTCATGAAGCCCACCAGTATGAATGTCAAATCCCCTTCTGCTTGGTTACTGCCCAGCAGTAGTGGCCTCTTACTTCCCACTGTCACACCCAGCACAGATTTCTGCCATATGTGGAAAATGCAGGGGCAGGGAGGAATCTTTCACGTTGTGCTGGGCACCTTGGGCAGGCAGTTGCCAGAAAAAGATGTATGGCTGCCTCAAACAACCATGTATTTCTGTACTCTTGATTATACAGATAGATACATGGACAATACTTCTTTCCCAAGACTGTTGTTTCTCTGATGGTCCCTCTCCAGAAAAGGCAGACTGCTGGTTTTTATGGGTCTTCTGACTCCCAGACAGAGTGAGCAGAACTAGACACATCACTGTCTGAGCAACTTTTTAATTTGAGATGAATCAATAAAATACAGTTGTTTTGTTAAAGTAGTGAGGTGGTGAAGGGAAGGGTTTTTTTGGTAGTAGAGAGTCAGAGAGTGAATTCATGTCAACCTTTACCTGCTGGGAACAAATCCTTTTTATTTATTTATGTTTATATCCTGTTCTTCCCGCAAGCAGGCTCAGGGCAGGTTATGACAATAAATTACAATCAATAGACAATTAAAAGTGAATATCAAACAAAAAGTCAGTTAAAACAGTTAAAAGATAGGCATAGCAGCAATTACATATTCAGCAATCCTAAAGCTGGGAACCATTGGTGATATGAGTGATATCACCAAAATCTTCATCTTGCTAGCCCTATATCCATGCATACTGGGACATGGCAATTGCGTGTATCGGGAGTGCATGCTACCTGTGATGCTCCTGATAATCTGGTCACCATGATGTCCAATCAGGGAGTCACATGTATTTTTCATGCAGTTCACCCGATTCAAATTTTGCCTTCGCCACACACTCATGTAAGTGGTCTTTTGTTAAAGCAGAACTCCCAGTGTTTTTTCTTGTAAAAATCAGACATGCAAGGGCCTGATTCTAATTGGGGCAGTGATGTGAGGGTTTGGGGTTTAAGCCTTTCCTGCAGGCCTTGCACACCTGATTTTTATACAGGAAAAAAAGTGCAGGGAGCTCCATTCATGGAACTCCTATACATCCTGTCTGGTTCCACCCTTAAATAAGCTGCCTGTATGGGAGTAAGAATAACTGAGGCTTACTTTAAGTATAATATTAGTCGAACATCAGGAATGTTCTAGATAACTGCTAAGTATTATTAGATGGTTATTTTGAGGACAGAAAGCAATTTCATGTAATCAAGAGATTTGGATAACAGTGATCCTCCTTTTTTGTGTGGCATGATTCATTTGAGCATGTGATTATGAACAGCATCTTAACTGCTAAACTGTAGACCTGTAGGTCGCGAAGAGTTGGACTCGACTGTGCGACTGAACAACAACAAGACCTTTCTAGTATGACTGGTCTAAGGACTGTGGAAATAAACTAAACTAAGACCTTTCTAGTCTGCACCCAAAGCCTTTGGCACAATGTATTATTAATGATAATAATTGTATGTAACCCTGCTTTTCTTACCAATTTAGTATAATGTTCAAAGGTTCTCAGGTCTCACTCCTGGCATGATTGCTGCTTTCTTCCCTCTGGTTTTAGTCATTGCAGTTGGTAGCTTTGGGGAGGGGGCTCTAATTGTATAGTCGCCACTAGCCTGCTTGGCTTGCCAGGTTTAAACCCAGAAATCTTATCAGTGCTGTATAACAGGAGACTTAGTGGCTATGGCCATTCTTCATTATGTTCTATCGTCCACCCTGTCAAGGCA
>NW_015169182.1:267082-282998 GCF_001447785.1 Gekko japonicus | reverse complement strand
CATTAGCATAACTTATTTGCATATGCCACGCCCCCTGACATCACCGGAAGTGACAGAAGGCCACACCCCCTGACATCACCGGAAGTGTGTCAGAAGGCCCGGCTACTTACCCTCCTGCTTCATCCTCATTCCCAAACGGAATGAGGATCGAAGCAGAGGGCGGGGTAAAAAAGGGGGCGGGGCTTCACCACGTGACCGCCCCGCCCCCTAGAGGTTCTCTTCCGGAGCTCCGTACCTGAGAGCTCCCCCCCGACTAGAGCCCTGCTTTCTAGTATGACTGGTCTAAGGACTGTAGAAATAAACTAAACTAAACTAAGACCTTTCTAGTCTGCACCCAAAGCCTTTGGCACAATGTATTATTAATGATAATAATTGTATGTAACCCTGCATTTCTTACCAATTCAGTATAATGTTCAAAGGTCTCACTCCTGGCATGATTGCTGCTCTCTTCCCTCTGGTTTTAGTCATTGCAGTTGGTAGCTTTGGGGAGGGGGCTCTAATTGTATAGTCGCCGCTAGCCTACTTGGCTTGCCAGGTTTAAACCCAGAAATCTTATCAATGCTGTATAACAGGAGACTTAGTGGCTATGGCCATTCTTCATTATGTTCTATCGTCCACCCTGTCAAGGCAAGTGAGAAATAGACGTAGTTTGCCATTACCTTGCTCTGCAGAGCCTTCCTTGATGATCTCCCTTCCAAATACTGACCTTGCTTAGCTTCCGCGTTCTAATGAGACTGGGCTATACCATGCCTCCTTCCCTCCCTCTGTTAATTACTGAAGGGGAATGAATGGACAGGAGAAGCCATAGATGCAGGTATCAAGGCTACTGTCAGCCGTATCTCCTATACATCATTCTACTGCATGACTAAATTTCACCAAAAAGAATCCAGTGATTTATGGAGGAAGAGAGCCTATTTCCTTCAAACCTAAACTACACACAAAAAAAAAAAGATGAAAATGCTCCCTCGTAAGAAAATCTCAGCGAATATTATACAAACACACATATGTACATACATTGGTTAGTTTAGAAAATGTATGTTACCTCTCTAGAGAGCCTACTTGAGACAGTTTACAAAGTAAAATGTGATGAAAAACATAAAAAATTGCTGAAAACATGAAACCGGCCAATATTAAAAGCCCACCAAGAACACAAAACCAGCACAAAGTATTTAGCAGCATGAAATGATCGTCTTAAAATAGTCCACAGGCTAGAAGCAGACTAGACAAACAATTTGAAAACATTCACAGACTATGGTATATGCTTAAATTAACTGGGGTATTTTGAGCATCTGAGGGCTCACTTTTTAAGTTAAAATTTCAGCAAATTTGTTTATTTATTTGATTTTTACCGCGTCCTCCCCACCAAGGAAGGCTCAGGTACCTGGTGATTAAAATGGGCCTAACACCTTCTTTACGGCTAACTAAATTAAAAGCGGAGTTAGCTGCAATTTTATTAAGCGCTGCAAAAACTTTGATTGCACCAATGTGGAAACTTAACAAAGCTCCTACGGCCCACCAATGGTTTATCAAGGTATGGGAATTAAACCATTATGGACAAATTAGCATCACAAATTTGGATGGCAGAAGTAATGTCAAAGAAAAATATATTTTTGGAAAAATGGTTTCCCTTTTTTGATTTTGTTAATAATTCAGAAAACAAGAGTTGTAGCCTCCCTGAAAAATATATTGATATAATTACTTATTGAACAAATTGGTGTTAATGTTATTTATTATTTTTGTTAACTTTGAATGATTTCTATATTCTTGCAATAATATAACTGTATATCATGACTTTACTTCGTAGAAATCTCATGTTAAGGCTGTTTTGTTTTGTTGCTGTATATGTTGGAAAATTTAATTTAAAAAAATGGGCCTAACGGATAAACCTTCTGAAGGAAATTTGTCAGTAGCTTGGATCCAGCGTGATGTTTCCATGGGCAGAAGGATCTTCACCTACAGAGAGTGACTTCCCTGTCTCCTGTCTTCCACTGCAGCTGGAAATGCCCCTGAAATGCTGTTCCTCAGGTACCCCAAGAGCAGCATTTGGGGGCATTTTGGGCCGCAGCGGGGGGAGGGTGCAAAAACAGGTCACATTCTGTGGTTGGAAATCCTTCTGCCTATGAAAAGTGCTGCACTGGATCCAAGCCATTGTTGATTGTAAAATTGGGAGTGATACTGTCACCAGCAATCGGGTCTACAGCAGGTCATGCGACACAGCTCACTGGAAATGGAACAGCTTGTGCTGTGTGACGGTTAGTCTCCTGGGCTATAACACACACTAGTTCTAATCCTTAATGTTTTCTCCAATGAGTTCTCCACTTTCTGCTGTGTTGTATAATCTAATGAATTGTTTTATACTGCCAACAAAGTTCCATTGTAATCCTGGTTCACAGAACTCATTCCCTTGTGACTTTATACAATGAAGCTCCGAACAGAACTGCGTCTGCCCTTTAGTTACAAAGCCTTTTGAAACAACCAACCATTATGATGGTACAGAAAACATTTTTTCATAACACACTTCAGGGAATTCAGCAGTTCTGAAACCTTACTGTGATGCTGTTATTTTTCTTTTTCTTCAAACTTATGCAACAGTTTATGGGGTTGTTCCTCTGCTCTAATGGTTACACTCTTGTAGACTAAATGACCACACAAGTCCTTGAGAAGCATAAATACATAATCCAAAATGTATTAAAGTGCCAGCTATATTATGCAGGTTTTTTGGGGGGGCGGGGGGTGATTTGTTGGAACTTGCAGTGGGCTCAGACTAGAGTTATTCTGCAAAGAATTTCATGGCTAGATCCACAGACTCCACAAGTCACCCAACTGTTACTTGATCTTGGCTACACATGTAGCATAATGAGGTGGTAGAGTCCTGCGGTAGACTGTACCACTTCCCACTGCAGTTGGAGGATCATGTTTGTGACCTGTAAAATGCAGAATTTTGTATAGGTGTACGATAGACAGACAGACAGACCTCCCATTTACTTTATTTTCTAGCCAGGGCTTTTTTTGTAGAAAAAGCCCAGCAGAAACTCATCAGCATAATAGGCCACACCCAACAGCAGACATTCATTAGCATATTAGGCCACACCCCTGACAACACAGCTCATTAGCATGCTTTCCCTTGGCTTGCCTGGGCACGCTGCAGCTACGGGGAGCCCAGGCAAGCCGGCCCTTGGACAGGCCAGGAAGGCACGGGAAGACATTTAAATGCCTCCCCGATCCTTCCAGGGGCCTCCCTGGCCTGCCCGCCTCGGAGTTGCCGGGAGGGGGGGTCGCTCTCCAGGCCTTCCCTCTGTAGCCACGCATGCAGAGGTTTTGGCTGTAGTGGGTGTGGCCAACTCTGAAGCAAGCAGGAACTCCGTTCCTGTGTGTTCCTGCCCCAAAATAGCCCTGTTTCTAGCTGGTAAAACACGCTGATTATTGTTGTAATAATAGTGAGAGAGACAGAAATGACTGGGAAATGCAACTCCAACAGTGAGGTCTTGTTCTACCTCCTAATAATATATTTAATACTATAATGGTCAGATTAGCACATTTTAAACTTCCACAGAAATAGAAAACTGGCATATCTGTTTTCTTAGACCCACTCTTCCCAGTGTATTTCACTTGCAGAGAGTGTTTCTGTAGGAGGCATTCAAGAATGACATCAGCATTTCTCACATTCAGTGGAGTTGTCCACCGTAGTATGCCTTCACAGGTGAAATTTGGAAGTCCAGTGGCACCTTTAAGACCAACAAAGTTTTATTCAAGGTGTGAGCTTTCATGTGCATGCACACTTTGTTAGACAATGAAATGGGATTACAGATCATAGTTGTATATATAGATGGTGGCTTGTTAAATTAGCATGCAAAATAGTGAAGATGTTTTTTAACAGATAAAAAGAATGACAAGCTTGGTTTCTGGTTATCATCTGTTTGGGTTCAACTGGGGGGACGGGACAACATAGGTAGTAAATATCTCAGAACTGGAGATTGGCGTACCCTAAATAGTGAAAATTCAGTCATGCCATCCATCTCCTTTCCAGCATGGAGGCAAATTTGGGACACTCTTGTGTACTTGTAATATTCCTCACAAAAGGATCACAGCCAGAGTGACTCCCCAGCAGCCTGTCACTATTAACTCTTTAACTATTGCTGAAGTCACTTTACATGCTTTGTCCTTTAGCTTTACATTAACCTGTTTGAGCTACTTTGGAAATCAATAGGGTTATGGTCTTTTAGTTAAAAGAACTATTAGGAAAAGAGATTCCTATATTATGTAATCAGCAATTCATAATGAACTTCTTTAGCTGCAGGATGTGAAATGGCAAGTTGTGCATAATACGGCAACTTAATGCTTATGTCTGCTTGTGTGTGCACTAGAGACAGGATTCATCCCCCACCCCGAGATTTAACCTGAAGAATGACAGCTGGCATCTTACAATAACAAAAACATTCAAAGGCAAATTTTAAGTCCCAAAAGGATGCCAGAAAACTGAGACATCAACAGAGTTGGTGTATATGCTTTACCACCGTTTCTGGAGTTTACGTTCTTTTTCTTCTTCTGCCTATATTGACCAGTCTGCAGCAATAGGGTTCTTCACATAAATATGAGAAAACTGAGACATCAACAGAGTTGGTGTGTATGCTTTACCACTGTTTCTGGAGTTTACGTTCTTCTTCTGCCTATATTGTCTGCATGTGCTCGCTTCGGCAGCACATATACTAAAATTGGAACGATACAGAGAAGATTAGCATGGCCCTGCGCAGTCTGCAGTAATAGGGTTCTTCACATAAATATAGCTACCAAGTGTCAGGGTTTGGCCTTAAATTTGAAGTGTTTAACCTCTTCCTCAGGGTCTCTGAAGAAAAGAAATTCAGTGTCAGGAAGAGGAGGTAATTTTTGAAATCGAGGCAGAGCTTGTGTCCATTTTGCTCCTGCAGAGAGATTTTTCATACCAGTGGAAGTAAAGAGCTGACCAGATAAATGGATGCCAGGATACTGATCTCTGTTCATGTTACAGTTCAAAAGGTCTTGGTTTCTTTTTCAGGCCTTGGACTGGTAAGTCATGTAGGGGAAAACAGTGAACGGAAGTGAAAGTTCATAGGTTTTACATTGCCACAAATAAATACAGTTATAGGAATAGGAAGTGAATAACTGGCGTCGGTGGGGCAGTGTGTCCCATAACCCACACCCACGGTTTGAGTGACTCAACATTTTTATAGGTGAGCATAGTTTACCAAGGGTATATTATGATCAAATGCTGGAAACAGGTGTATTATGTAACACAGAGACAAGAAAAATGGAACATGACTGGGAATGCTGGTATTTCCTTTCCTCTTGCATTGTTTTGATTCATTGTCAGCCAACCACCTGTCTGTGACAGCTCTCTGACAAGAAAGGCATTGGCTTTTTGTGCAGCTGCAGCTGGCCTGAAGAATTCAAGATGATGGGAATAAATTGGGAGGACATTTATGATGCTGTATTTTTCTCTCCTCCCATTAGGTATGCTTTCAGCAGTGATGAGTCAGAGCCAGCAGTCACTTACAAAGCAAAGAAGTCCTACTGCCGTAGAGCTGTTGAACTGACATGTAAGTTTTAGAGTTTGTCACTCCAGCTGTGTACAAAAAAACAAAACAGCCAAAACAACCCTTAACAATGCCACTAACTCGAAGATTTATGAAATAATCCATCTAATTACGGAATCAATAAGAACTTTTGGTGGTGGAAAGTGCCATCAAGCCACAGTTGACTTATGGCAACCCTGTAGAGTTTTCAAGGCAAGATACATTCAGAGGTGGTTCTGCCATTGCCTGCCTCTTCGTCATGACTCTGGTATTCCTTGGAGGTCTCCCATCCAAATACTAGCCAGGGCTGACCATCCTTAACCTCTGAGAACTGAGATCATCCAAATACTAGCCTGGGCTATCCAGGTCAGGGCACAGGAACTTTTGCATTTAAAAAATTGATTAGCAACTGGTTGATTCCTAATTTCCTGGCCCTTTGCTGTAGCTTTGTGTTGACCGTTTTCCAAAATGAAGTCAGTCTGATTTGCTATTGGAAAATGGGAATCTGTGATGATTCATACGCCAAGTGATATATCAAGCCCTCCAGTATGTACAGTTTGGCACTTCACTAAATATAAATGAAAACTAGTTTTCTTCTGTACCAGCTGGACTCTAATCGGAAATAACTGGGTTTGATTCCCCACTCCTCCACATGCAGCTGCTAGTGTGACCTTGGGTCAGTTACAAGTTGTTTCAGAGCTGTTCTCTCACGAGCAGTCCTCAAAAGAGCTCTCTCACAGGGTGTCTGTTGTGGGGAGGGGAAGGGAAAGGAGATTGTAAGCCACTCTGAGACTCCTTCGGGTAGTGAAGGGCGGGGTATAAATCCAATCTCTTCTTTCTTCTTCTCCTCTTCTTTTGTTGTCTCAGGCATGTGATAACTGATATCTATGCTCTGTCCCTTTTCCTGTCTCACTCAAAGTCACTCTCTTACAGTGGGCAGCCTTGGTGTCAGTGAAGAGCTGCAGAAGAAACTCCAGGATGTTGTGATTGTCAGGAACAACCTGGCTTTGGGGAAGATCCTGGGAGAGGGTAAGCATCCCAGAAACATTTGGCAGTCCAGTTCCTTTAAAAAAATCTTATACTCACTTCACTATACTTTAATAGTGCTGTGCATTACATCCCAGCCTACCGTGGGCCTGGTCATGTGTTATTTTGGCCTGTTGGCTCATAAAAGATTTTTTGAATTCTTGCTTTTTGAAATAGGCCAACAAATTTGCTATTTTATTTAATGCTTATATGGTAAGATGACCCTGACTTGGCTTGTTGGGTGATTTCATTTTGGCAAACTGGTTTTGAGAATGCACACAGGCTGGGATCATGGCTCACTGTATGTTAAAACACCTTTGCAAGTGTGTTTAGGATGTGGTGAACTTCAGAAGTGACTCACAGGTTCATATAACCTTTCATCCTTAATAGTACTACAATCTGGGCCTCTCTGCAATGACACAAGGATGCTGAATCAGATTTTTTTGTGACTCTCAGATTCACATAAGCCCTTTTCTTCTCACACGCAGTGTGCAAAGGCGGATTTAGTGGCTATCTTCCCCTTCGTGCTTTCCCCCCCTTCTTAAAGCACCCTGCAGAACTGCTATTTGCTCCACTGGGAAACATAAATAACATAAACATCACGAATGTAGCCAACAGCAGCTCCAAAGGGTGTCTCAAGAAGACAAAACTAAGACATAAGGACACATGGGGCTTTAAAATCACTGCTCAGAATTTATTTATTTATATTATTTATTTATACATTTGGCTTATATACTGCCCTGACCCCAAAGGGTCTCTGGGCGGTTCACATATACATTGCAAATGCTACTACCCTATCTAAGGCCACATAGTACAGGGACGGGGCTGCCTACCGGCACCCAGGTGGCAGGGCTTGCTGTTCTCCGGCTTGGCTCAGCTCCTCCCTTCCAGGCGGTCTTCGGATCGGCACTTCCATTCTAGTGTCGGTCTTTCATTTGTTGTGGTGGCTTTCTTTGGGGGCCCGTCCTTAGAGCACGGTCCGTGTCAGCTCCGGCTCCAACTCACATCCGCTTCCGACTCCAGCCACGCCTGCAACCTCCACGTCACACCTGAGAATTGCTACTAAACTTAACCAAATGTGCTTGTAAAGAAAACCATCTTCAACTGCCTCCTGAATATCAAAGGTGGGAGAGCCAGGCACACCTACCTGGGGAGGTTGTTCCATAATTGTGGGCCTGCCGCCACTGAAAAGACCCTCTCTTGTGTACCCACCAGAGGAGCTTCTTTGATTGATGGGAGAGTAAGGAGGGCCTATTCCTGTGATCTTCTCCAATCTTTAGGACAGCCGTGATACTAGAATCCCTTTCATAAGGAAACTGCCCATTGTGTTGGATGGTGTGATTCTGGAGGTCGGGAGAGATGCGGATTATTTTTTTCATTCATGCAGGGGAGTTTGGATCAGTGATGGAAGGCAGCCTCAGCAATCCTGACGGATCCACTCAGAAAGTAGCTGTGAAAACCATGAAGTGTAAGTAGCAAGGGATCTGGGATTTTTTTAAAAAATTCAGATTCCTTGAGGTATGGAATTCTAAATAGCTGGGCAGTAGAGCAGAGATTATTACTGAGAATTTACTACATTGCATCCAAAGTCCAAAGAAATGGCACCCAAAGAAATGGCATCCAACAAGCCAGAGAAAACCAAAGGGGTTAGGAGTACTTTTTTTAATGAGCTCACTCACTGAAGACTTCTCATCTGAAAGTGTCCAAGGTATGTTATCACTGGGGTTAGTTTGGTGGTTGCTCCTGCGAAAGCCAGAAAGCAGTCTTCCTGCCAACCTAGCAGTTCGAAAGCAAGAAACTGCAAGTAGATAAATAGGTACCACTTCGGTGGGAAGGTAACAGCGTTCCGTGCGCCTTGGTGATTAGTCATGCCGGCCACATGACCACGGAAATGTCTTCGGACAGCACTGGCTCTTCGGCTTTGAAATGGAGATGAGCACCGCAACCCTAGAGTCGGATTCAACTGGCTTTTGAGCAAGGGAACCTCTACCTTTACCTTTACCTTTATCAAAAGTCTAGTGATCAGTGAACTCCTTCAGTGCCATTGAAACACCATCAGAAATAATAATTGATACCAGTGTGCAGGAATTTTACACAGTAATGGTGAAGGCTAAGATCTTTGCCACAAGGAGCTTGTAATCTAAAAGTTGAGAGGAACTGGCTTTTGAGCAAGGGAACCTCTACCTTTACCTTTACCTTTATCAAAAGTCTAGTGATCAGTGAACTCCTTCAGTGCCATTGAAACACCATCAAAAATAATAATTGATACCAGTGTGCAGAAATTTTACACAGTAATTATGAAGGCTAAGATCTTTGCCCCAAGGAGCTTGTAATCTAAAAGTTGAGAGATTATAGAATGAGGAAGATGGGAGAGAAGATTGACTAGGGAAGTATATGTATTCAATTCAATTCCACATACTCAAGCATAGGGCTACATTTCTCCGTTACCTTTCGATAGTGCCTCTTGCTTTGCAGATTCATGAAGGAATGCATGTCCTTATTGTACCAGAACACATGGCAGTTCCTTATTTGAGGTTATGTATACGGGTTAGGTCTTGTCAATTAAGAAAACAGAATGAAATAATGAAATATTTTCATTAATGTAATTTTTTTAAAAAAATACATGGTTCCACATGGGTCCAAACATTGAACTTTAGACTTGGAAAAACTGGGTTAAAATCCAGTAGCCACAGATCAAATGGGTGGCCATGCATGTCCTTATTGTACCAGAACACATAGCGGTTCCTTATTTGAGGATATGTATACGGGTTGGGTTTTGTCAATTAAGAAAACAGAATGAAATAGTGAAATATTTTCATTAATGTAAATTTTTTTTAAAATACATGGGTTCCACATGGGTCCAAACATTGAACTTCCCCCCCCAAGCACCAAGAATACAGAGCATCACTTGCCCCAGACCAAGAGGTCTTAGTTTATAATTTCAGCCCAGGGTACAATGTGAAGGCAACACTCTTGATGCATCAACTATGAAACAGTGGCCTTGCTAAAACAAAGCAGGCCAGGGTCTCATCAGTGCCTAGATGGGAGAGGTACTGAGTAGTTGAAACCGTATAAGCAATCACACAGTGAAGGTAATTATCTAAGAGAAAACTGTGTGGAAAGGGCAGTAGCAAAAGCTAAATGGTAGAACCTACAAAAGCTCAATTTACTAGGATTTTACAAAAAGACAAGAAATTCTACTGGTAAGCTCAAGGAATCAACAGGTAAGTAGAGTATATCAATACCACAGGTAAACTCAATATAAATAATTCAAGAAAAATTAAAAAGGTATATTCGGTAATCCAATAAGTAGGTATGAGTACAAAAAATTAATTCAACAGGTGCATTCAGTAATACAACGGGTAAATATGATGCAGTAATCCAACAGTTATGGGAGAGGTAACAGCATTCCATGCGCCTTGGTGTTTAGTCATGCCGGCCACATGACCACGGAAACGTCTTCAGACAGCGCTGGCTCTTCGGCTTTGAAACGGAGATGAGCACCGCAACCCTAGAGTTGGACTCGACTGGCTTTCGAGCAAGGGAAACCTTTACCTTTACCTAATCCAACAGTTAACTTAAGTATAGTGATTATATACAAAAAATAAATAAATCCAACAGATACATTCAGCAATCCAACAGGTAAGTATAATACAGTAAATCAACAGATAAGTATAATGGACGAAGGCTCCGGATATTCAAAACTTCATTTTGAAAGTCTTCCTCAGAAGTGACTGATACTAATATTCCATGAGAGAATTGTTCAAAAAGTTCTGAGGTAGATATCATCAAAACTGCTTTCCAAAAAGTTTTAGTGGAACAGCATAAGTCTATTAATTGGCGACCAGTCAGCATATGCTAGGGAACAACTCCATTTTCTTTAGTTGCTGGTATGCCTCTGAATATTAGTATCAGTCTCTACTGAGGAAGACTTTTGAAATGAAGTTTTGAATATCCGGAGCCTTTGTACATTATACTTACCTGTTGAATTACTGTATTATACTTACCTGTTGGATTACTGAATGTACCTGTTAAATTTATTTATTTTTTGCATGTACTTATCATTATACTTACCTGTTGGATTACTGCATCATATTTACTTGTTGTATTACTGAATGTACCTGTACTCATACCTATTTATTTGATTACTGAATACCTATTGGATTTTTCTTGAATTATTTATACTGAATTTACCTGTGGTATGTATATACTATACTTACCTGTTGGTTCCTTGAGTTTACCTGTTGAATTTCTTGTATTTTTGTAAAATCCTAGTAAATTGAGCTTTTGTAGGCTCTACTATTTAGCTTTTGCTACTGTAGTGTCCCTTTCCACACAGTTTTCTTTTAGATGTACTGAGTACTCATTATACACTGCCTTCAACTCTATGGAAGAAAGGTGGGATGCAAATAAAATAATCTAAGAAATTGCTCTAAAAATGTTGCTGAAGTAGCAACTCTGTTTTGGAAAATTCAACACTTGCTGACCCTGCATAAACTTGAGATAAAATGTGTTTTCCATTTCCTCCAGAATGACCTTCTTACATCAATCCCCAAGGGATGGTCTGTTCTTTTTATCTATTCAGGGCATGTTACTGCTTCCAGTCTACAGATAAGGAAATGGAAGGCAAAAGGACATGATGCAATTAAAAAGAAACTTCTGGATTATTAACGCAACCTTTTTTTGTTTTCAGTGGACAGCTTTTCCCAACGAGAAATTGAAGAATTCCTTCGGGAAGCAGCATGCATGAAAGATTTTGACCATCCCAATGTCATCAAGCTTCTCGGTGGGTCAACCGACAGCTAGTAGTTGTGGGCTACTAGCGCTTATGCATAGCATAACCAAGGGTTATTATCTCTGCCCACCCAACAAACTGCCTTTTCTCAGTGAAGTTGGTCCTCAAGATAGTTTGAAATAGGGACCTAGAAGCAGGAGGAAGTTAAACTTTGAAGGTATTTGTGCAGGCTTAGGAAACATATGATGGTGCCTTATATCATCAGCCCACTGTTTTGACAGTATCATTTGCTTTGACTAGCAGCACCTCTCCTGGGTCTGTGGCAGAGAAAAGCCCTTTTATAATGCCTGCTAGCTGAGATCCTTTAAACTGAAGATGCCAGGGCCTAATTATATGATACACTTTTTTCCTGGTTGCGTTCAAGTAATGTATGTGATTTGTAGGCTCCATGTTTCATAGATATGTGAAGACCCAGTTTGGACTGGAACTGCAGTACTTATACCTTCCCCCCACCATGTACATTTTTCCTAACCTGAAATGTGTGTGCACGTTAGGTTTTCTCACCAGAGCAAGTGGTGGCCTTCTGGGGCTATATCAGGTCATGAAGACAATGTCTGAAGCCCCCTCTTCCCACATACTGTGGTTCCAATGTAAATTGGGTCCACATGCACCTGGGGACTGTGGAACTCCCAGATTACAGTTGTTGATCAGACCTGGGGACATCTGGGGAAGAATTTATTGTGAAGTTGGTCTATGCAGAGCAAATGTTCTACTACTGGGCACAGGGCATACAAGAGCAAAGTATCCTGCAAGTACTTTATTGCTAATTTATTACTAGACTTTGCATTGTAAAGCATCCCTGCCCACAGTTATGCACTGGTAGCTTGTTATTAAACTATTTTAGCTACTTCTGGAAAGATCCAGATCTTGTGAAAATTAGCAATAGTTCTTGTCATTTTACAGAGAAACCACTAATTCCTCTGCATCCACATGTGAAGTCAGCCCATCACATAAAGAGATCAACTTGCAATGGCGAACAGGCAGGGGACTCTTAGCCATTTTTTTGCCAGCTGCTTTCCTCCTTGAAACTTTGTTGTCCCATCCCCCCCCCCGCTGCTTTTCTTTTCGCGGGGATTGAGACCAAAATATACCCAAAAATGGCTTTTTGAGTCATTCTGCGTATTTACAGAATGAAAGGCAGAAATAGGGAACTTTCCGGAATTGGGGGGGGGGGGAGGTTCCACAAAAAAGTTCGGGTGGAATAGAGGAGCTTTCTGGGGTTCTGGAGCAAGTATTTTTAGAGTAAATGATGCCAAAATTGCACGGTACCAAGTCCACACCCTCTTCTAAAGAATTCCGTAAGTTTTAAGATAATTGAACAAAGGGGTCTGCTTTTATGGACCCCCAAACAAGGGATTCCCAGCCATTCTGGTCTGTATTGTCTTCAGTGTGATAGATTGGCTGCAGGTGGAAGACATTATCCTTTATAAACACTCTCCCAAATCCCTGCTAATTGTAATATAGCATGCCTGGGGGGAAAGGTTTAATTCCAGCTTGCTCCTTCTTGATCTCGTTTTTTACTTGAAGGCAGTAGGGGAACATAAATAAATGTGATCCACAACATGCAGCCTGACACCCGTTCTACGACTTGATGACCTCAGTCCCTCTTCATTCTGTTCCATACATAGACCTCCCTTCTGTTCTACATAATATGGTAGAATGTTATGGATGAGATGGGTATCTTTTCCATAATGTTGTCCTGTTAATGAGTTTGATTCACAAAGAAATCTGTAGAATGAAGAGTTTACCCGGTAAGCCTCTGGTATTAGCTAGTACTCAACAGACAATATTGTGATTTGGTTTACCTCTGCCATCCTGTCATTTTATTTTTACGGACATATCTTTTCCTATTTTATATATGTTTGTATTTGACTTTATGGCCTTTATGGCCAGCAGCTGTTATTTGACTGATAACATCATTCATTATTTCTAGCCCCCAGTAAATAAAAGTGCCTTACCAATTTCTTTGCATTCTTTCCAGGTGTGTGTATAGAACCAAGTTCTCAGCAGGTTCCAAAGCCCATGGTGATTCTCCCATTCATGAAATATGGAGATTTGCACAGCTTCCTCCTTCGTTCAAGACTTGGAGTGGGCCCACAGGTAAATACCAATTAACCTAGTGAAAACCTGCCCTGCAGTGGAGGACTAGGGAGCTTCATAGAAAAGGGCTCAGATTAATGCCAATATTCTAATGCAACATTATTTAAAAAATAAAATTATTTCAGAAAAGAAAGTCCAAACCTTAAAAACAAATACCATGGACTCACTGAAAATTGAATACATGAACTGAATGCCTTTCTTTGAAGAAGAAGAAGAAGAAAAAAAACTTTACAAGTGCTTAGAAAAGAACTGGAAGCCTGGGCTCAGGTGAACCATTTGGGGAAAAGAATTCCATATAGTAGGGGCCACAGTTGTAAGGTCCCTGCTGTGTTCTCAAGTACTAAGTGGTGGGGCTTTCAATATCTTTTAAAAATGGGTGGTTATATTTCATATATGCTTTTAAAAATGATTTCCACCTACAATTTTAATGGCAGGGATGTTGTAGGGTTGTCAGCAGACCTGGAGAAAAATCTCCTCTTTCTTTAAGAGAGACTTAATGTGTGAAAATGGCAGATGAAGCTTTTCATGGAGTTAAATAAAATCACCTGGTAAATAAAATGCCATTATGCCTCTATTAAAGGGACAGGACATTTTTCACCAGGACTCCTGGCAACCCCTAGGATGCTGTGACCTGGAATTGCATGTGAACAGCAATTATACCAACCCAATTGGGTGTAAGGATTCATCTGCTTTGTCACTTAGGTTTGTATAGAGTGGGACTCTTTTCTTTCTACTTGGGCTGCACTGCCATTTCCTGGCTTAGATGTCACTTAGTTGTGTGACATTATCAAAGAGATGCAAAGGTCACTGTTTTCCTGTCAGACAGGCCAAGCTGAGGGTAAACTGGTGACTGTTCAAAAGCTCACTGATGTCAGATTATGAAGTATATGACATTTTTCTGGGCATTTTTTTCCTATAATTGAGCAGCCTCTAGTCCTTTTGGTCATTGTTGTATATGTACATTCTTATATTAGGCCAGGATAAAAATTACTTTAGTTGTTCCAGAAACAATATCTATGGGAGAGAAGGCTTTTCTGTGTTTTATGATGGAGGCAATTCAATTTTATTGGTTTTTCTCCATAGAGGAGCATTATTAAAATAAGACAATGCACTGCAAGTTTTAGCAGCCAGAAAGCAAATCTGTTGATGATGTTCCATTTTGTGATATGACTCAGTTGATTAATGTTATTATCTCTCATACTTTATTACAGTTTTTAAAAAGTAAAAACGCTGTGATAAGTCAACAGTGATCACGTTGAACTGCTGTAAACAATGAGGTTGTTCAGGGCTTGGCATATGAATCTGCACAAATTGCAAACAAGTGGAAAATTGAATTATGTCTTTGCATGTAATTGGGCATTATCAAAGACAGCCTTTGTAGGAATGGAAAATGATCTAGCGGATGCAATCTTTTCCTCGTTCTGTAGGGTGCAGATAAATACAGTGTCTGCATGGAATTTGTTGAGGAAGAAATTTAGTGGTATATAAGAAATCTTGAAAACAAAGTATATTTTCTATATACTTTGCAGGGAAAGAATTGTGAAAAATTAACTAGTTTCATTCACTTGCCCCAAATACAGTAATTTTTTTCTTTTTAAAAAAGCCTCCAATTTGCTTAAGCCTCTTCTTCCATTGGTAAAGTGATCTGTTAGATAAGTATATACCACAAAGTAACCACTTTGTAATATAAAATGTCTACTTCACTGGTAATTAATAGTGACCAGATGCCAGTCGCTTGTCACTTCTCAGGTCCTGCACACAGTTCCCTCCTGAATGGTGTTCACTCACCCTCAGCCCAGGCATAGACATTTTTTCTTGTCGCCTTGTCCTTATCAAGAATGGCCTGCCTGAGGACAACACCATATCAGATTTTAGGAAAAGATTTTTGTTTTGGAGGCATTCTGGAACATGTTTCAGTGTTTCTTTCACTAACAATACTGTTTCTGAGTTCACCATAGGTCATGTCAAGCGGATGTTTGAAGTTTCTTGCTGAAATGTAATTTTTGGTTGGGGGCCCAATTGGAATTGGAACTGCAGTTTGTGGCAAGGAGGGGGGGAGTTAAGCCATGGGGCACCATTTTCCTGACCTGTAACAGCCCTAAAGGAGCCATTGTTCACCCTGTGTACTGATAGGCTTCTGTCCTCAGTACTGATTGAAGTTTTTTGTTGTCTGTGTGATTTTCGGGCTCATGGCTGAATCTTTAGAGGTACTGGTTTGTAGTTTTAATATTAATTAGTTATTAATGTAGGAAATGGTTGGTCACTGTGTGAGACAGGATGCTGGGTAGGGTTATTATTCTGCAGGTGGTGGCTGGAGATCTCCTGGAATTACAACTGGTCTCCAGGTTACAGAGATCAGTTCCCCTGGAGAAAATGGCTGCTTTGGAAGGAGGACTCTGTAGCATACCCCTCCCTTCCCCAGACCCCGCCCTCTCTAGGCTCCACC
>NW_015169182.1:215008-266777 GCF_001447785.1 Gekko japonicus | reverse complement strand
ACATATTAAATTTTGTTTCACATCCCAGTTCTTTTCCAGATATATTTTAAAGTCACTCCATTCTTCTAAAAATACGTCGTCTTCCTTATTATTCAGTTTTTTTGTAATTTTATCCATTTCAGCCATGAACAGAACTTTTTGTATCCAGTCTTCGGTCTCTGGTACTTTTTCATTTTTCCAAAATTGTGCATAAATCATTCTTGCTGTTGTTATTAAGTACCAGAGTAAAGTTTTTTTCGTCGTGTTGACTTCTTCCATTTTAAGTCCCAAAAGCAGAATTTCAGGCGCTTTTTTAAAAGAGCATTTCAGTATCTTTTGCATTTCACTGTGGACCTTTGTCCAATAGTCCGGAAGCAGGTCCCATTTTAACCATTTATGCTTATTCCCAGGAAAGTGTTTTTAAGATGGCAGTCTTACAAATCCATATTACAAAGTACAAAAAAATCCCAAATATTCCCACTCCCGTGACGGGAACAAGACCCTGCATTCAACAACATGGGTTAGAATCCCCAATACACTTAACTGTATGCATGGAAGGACAGAGGGAAGGGACATCATATTTAGTGGAAGAGTGTGTGTAGAGGGAACATACTGTTTTTGTTGTTCTTTTACCACCTTGGAAAGGTAGTGAGGTATCTGACTTGGCCTGCTATCTCTCAGGTACAAGAATAATGCACATTCCTTTCTTTATTTTATTTTATAAATATATATTCACCTAACCTACCTTCCAGGAAGCTGTGTTGAGCTTAATTGGGGGGTCAGATAAAAAGCATAACAAGTAAAAATTTATGTTATCTTGCAGTAACACATGATGGGACTAGAGGGATATGTAACTGCATTTTTTGCCACCTAGCTTTCTCTTCCTATAGAATTATTGTGAAATATATTTCGGTTCCTGTTTCCTTAATATTAAGCATTATATCACTGTAGAGTTTCCCATCGAGTTTTCAATTGCTTTAAATCCAATTGGCACCTGACCCAAAATGTGTGACGTTTATTTGTGACGTTTATTATTTTTATGATACAATCATGATAATTTTTGTCACATTCTCTTCCCCAGTATGTACCACTACAGACTTTATTGAAGTTTATGATCGATATAGCTTTGGGCATGGAATACCTCAGTAACAAGCATTTCCTCCATAGAGACTTGGCTGCTCGAAACTGCATGTAAGTTCCTAAATTCTCTTATCCTCCTTAAAATAAAATAGTCCAACCATGTTTGTAACTCCAGAAGGAGAAATCAAATGCTTCTAATGTTCTTTGGTGGTTTCAATGTATCAGAATCTGGGGCAGTTCAAACCCAGATTTTTCCAGTTGCTTAGCCTCTCTTTGTGTAGGTTGGTCTTGGTCTAGCCAGGCAGCAAAGAGATTCTAGTAGCCCTGAATCATCGATTCCATTTTGTTCTGCATAGATTTCAATAAAACATATCCACTCTGCCTTATTCTACTGTCCATACAGTAGTCTACAGGGATGGGCATGAACTGGCTCAAGAACTGGTTTGTGGTTCGTGAAGCAATGAACTGAAGAGCTGCCACAAACGTCTATGAATTTTGTGGCAGTTTGTGGCGGTTCATGAAGAGCATGCTTTCTGCTCTTCACAAAAAATAGCTGTTTGGTTTCAGTGGCTCAGAGCCATTTAACCCCTTGCTTTCTGCTCTCTGCCACTTTTCAGAGGGAGTAGAAAGCACAGGTTTAAATGGCTCATGAACCAATACAAACCAGTTCAGTTCGCAAACTGGTGTATCAGTTAGTGGTTCGGTTCATGGTTCAGCCACAAACCATGAACCCAACCACAAAAATACAGTTCATGCCTATCTCTAGTAGTCTATAATCTATTCCAGCATCTTCCTGCATCTATGAAGCTCGCCTGTTTTCTTGTGTTTACTGAAATCATGGCAGGAGATTCCAAAATAATATTTTGGCTAATATTTTGTAACTGTCCAAGCATCAGTAATGATGCAAACAAGTTACAAAATTAAAGTAGTTTTACAATTCATTTTGACTGATACAGCTTTCCCAAATTAACCTAGGACTTGTGGTTTTGTGAAGGTTCCAAGAATTCTCTATTAGGAATCACTCAGTTCTTAATAAATTTGCATGCTCATAGGAAAGCCATGCAGATTCAAAGCCATGTAATTCCACCTTTGCCTTTTCCTAAAGCATGTGTATAACATAATTTTGTGTCTACAAATAGTTCGTATTCTTTTTAAATTGATTCGTATTAATAGTGACCCTTAACCAACCAACAGGTTACGGGATGACATGACTGTGTGTGTAGCAGACTTTGGTTTGTCCAAGAGGATCTATAGCGGGGATTATTATCGACAAGGACGCATTGCAAAGATGCCTGTTAAGTGGATTGCAATAGAAAGCCTTGCTGATCGAGTCTACACAACAAAAAGTGATGTGGTATGTAAATGTGGAGGTGGTTCTTAAAAAAAAATAGGCTGAAGCATGACCAGCAGACAGTGCAGGATTGACAGACAGCAACTTGATATGAGGGAATCAGGTGGAACTGTTTGTAGCTCAGGGATAGTTATCTGCTAAGTAGACCAAGATTCTTTTAAGAACACAGCTGGTTGAAATGTTGGCAGACATTTGACCTGGAATTGCTTATTAAGTTCTTTGTTGTATGTTGGATTGATTGACTATTGACTATATTTACATCTGTTTTTTCAACCAACTATATACAAAGTTAATTAAAATACAACACACAGATATAACATAAGGTGTCAGGAATACATGCATGGCAGTGTCTTCTAACCTCTAGTGGTCATGATTCCATGACCAGATTCCAGGGCAGTGTGAGCAGGTGGCCCAAGGAATTGACTGGTGGTAAGTGTGACAATCCAGAGACACAGCTCTCTTACAGTAATGAATTGCTGCTGCGGCTCCCCCTGTTGGTGGAAGGTTATTGAAACAATGTAAAAATCCAAAATATGATGGAATAAGAGTATTAAGCAGCCACTATTTCATAATTTTGGCCTGACCTGGATGGCCTAAGCTAGCCCAATCTTGTCAAATCTCGGGAGCTAAGCAGCGTTGGCCCTGGCTAGTATTTGGATGGGATTCCTCCAAGGAACACCAAGGTGTGGAGGCAGGCAATGGCAAACCACCTCTGAACGTCTCTTGCCTTGAAAACCCTACAAGGGTCACCATAAGTCAGCTGTGACTTGATGCCACTTTCCACCACCATTCATAACGTTAGGCACTCCAAACATCATGTGCTCCTGCATAAGCCAGTTTCCCTAGTCACTTCACTGGAAAAGATATCTCTGTATGCACAAAGAATTCATGTGCAGAACTGACTACTCTACAGAACTTAGTGGAGAACCCCAAAGATGGAACTTTGGAGCCCCTACATTTGAAGAAACTGTTGGAACTGTTATTCAAAGTGCAAAAGCTTTATTCTTCTTCCAGCAAGTTTAGAACAGTAAACATGGTGCACCCCCCCCCATTTTATTCTCATAACACCCTGTGAGATTGGTTAGGCTGAGAAACATGGAGTCACCCAAGATCCCCCAGTGAGCATCAGGGCTGACGGGACATTAGAACTAAGTTCAGCACTCATTACACTGGCTTTCTTGTAGTGTTGCTCTTCAGCAAGAAACTGATAAACCTCTTACGCCAAAATGTATTGTAAAGTAGATCTCCACTGATCCACTAGTGCACTTGCCTATGTTGCTAGGAACTACATTACCATAATTGAGTTATTCAGGTGTTGCAAGTTCCACTAAAATAATATCAAACACTTCCCCCCTAGTGTGCAAACTAAATACTGGGAACATGGTTGTCAACACTGTGTAAAGGAACAGAACAGATATTTAGGATAATTCAGTTTTCCTGAAATGAGGTCTGAGTATGTTTTGTCTTCGCTCCTTCCTTGTAGTGGGCATTTGGTGTCACAATGTGGGAGATCGCAACACGAGGGATGACTCCATACCCAGGAGTGCAGAACCATGAAATCTATGACTACCTTTTTCATGGGCACAGGTTGAAGCAGCCAGAAGGCTGCTTGGATGAACTGTAAGTAGTCCTGTTTATTTACTCTTTCTAGAGCTCGTTGTATTTATTTCCACAACGGGCCTTATTCCTAGTTCATTAATAATTCTGTAGCAATTCTATAGTTATGCAGAATACCATGGTGCCATCTTGGAAAGCTGAACTCTTTGAGCCCTCTTTTGTCTGCTGCTCTTTGGCTGGACTTTTTGCTCCTGTGAATGCCTTCACCAGCGTGCTTGGGAAGTTCCTCCCCTGGGAAATAGAATTATACCCGTTCATCTTGCACCACCCCTATCCTAAGGGTGGCAAAGCTTACTGCACTGTGGTTCTCAAATCCTGCTTGCCAAAATGGAGGTTCTCAGGCGCATCTCACTAAGCCCTGAGACACTTTCTGTTTCATTCATGTTGTATTCTATCCACTAAATAAAAAGTAAGGTTTTTGTTACTAAACTTTGGACCTTTCTGCAAAGGGAAAAGATATTAACAGATGGATGGAGTTAACAGATATCTCAGCCTTATGCCAGCAATATTGTAAGATACTTACACATATTGCAGTTAACAGATATCTCAGCCTTATGCCAGCGATATTTGGGATATATGTCTACTCCAAGCCAAATTCCAATGTATCTTTGGGCAAAAAAATCCTACACAATTTTGTGTGAGTTTTTTTCTGGTGACAAGAATCATTGTATTTCCCAGTATTAAAACAATCCAGAAAACACAATTTGACATGAGGCAGAATGTTTCCTTTGCATACTGTCACCCCTTCCCTCACACTAGTAACATTCCTTTGGGAAGTTGTGGGGAGGGGGGAACAACAAAAACAATGGTCTTAACCTAAGCTATTAGATAACTAATGCAGAAATTCATGGATTTTAAGGGAATTTTATAAAAATAATAATTTCTAATGCTTTTGCTACTTGGGACATTTTCTACTTCACAAATACCTCTATGCTGACATAATATTCTCCAGGTTGTCAGGAAAGACTGTAGCTCTCTAGAGCACTTAAAATGGTTCCCTGGATTAGGGTTTTCTGAACTGACTCCTGAGATATTTTTACCCCAATATGTTAAAAAGATTTGGGTTGGAAAACTGTGCCAGTGGCAAAATGGATAGATTTCTGGGGTTTTTTAGCCTACATGCTTTTTCATTTCTATTTACAGAAATCAAACAGTAAGTGTTAACTGGCTGTACTTTAGAGACATTGTTTACCACTGTACATGTGACAATGTCCTAAGAGGAAAAAGTTGTATCTAGACCTACATGTCTTTGCAGTCTGCCAAAAAAAACCCAACACACAATTACAACTGGTCAGGAAATACTAAGGTTATTTCCAAGGTTTAAAGCCAATTTGATAAATTATATAGGAGAAGATGAGATGAAAGATGCTGTCCATTAATGATGTTTGGCACTTTATTTCAGCATGTTCCTTTTTTGTTTCAGGTATGAAATCATGTATTCATGTTGGAGAGTAGATCCTGTGGACCGACCCGCCTTCTCAGAACTTAAGTTTCATCTGCAGAAGCTGTCAGAAAGTTTACCTGAACAGAGTGAACCAAACAGTGTTATTTATATTAACACTAATCTGCTGGAGGAAAATGAAGATGAGCCAATGGAAGACTCTGAGTTTCCTCAGATAGACATAGACCTCAATCCTCATGACATCATAGAATCCTGTTTCCAAAGACCAGAGACCACAGTGGTCACAGTTGATGTTCACGAGAGCAATGGGATGGGGGACAGGTATATTTTAAGTGGAGTGAGTGAGGAACACATAGCCAGTCTTGTGAGAACAGAAGAGGAAGATATCCCTCTGCTTCAGCGCACCCTCTCTCAAAATGGAAGGTTGTGGTCTCAAGACAGCACACTTCCCGTAGGAAGCAGGCTGACGGATGAGCTACCGTATGCTGACGACTCTTTGGAAGACTCTAAAATTCTGCTGTGAAAGCAAAAATAGGACCTTTTGTGGGCTGAAGATCTGAACTCCTTCGCCAGAAATAGTTCTGTCAGACGTTCCACTTGTCTCGTTGGAGCCATGCAAAGCCAGTCATGTATAGTTCCTCTCTGAATCTTGTACAGCAAGTAACTATAGAAGTAATGTTTTGTCTCTCTATTTGTATAATACGGTATCTTTATAGAGATTATATTTTAATAAACAACACTCCGTGATGATGGTCTGTTTTATTCATATTTATCTTGGTTTTCAGTTTGAAGGTCTTTTCTTCCTTCCTTGTAGTGGTTGCACACATAGTTCATCTCCTGTTTTCTTTGCAGCTTTTTAATGTTTCTGTTACTCTCAGAACTTTTTAGCAAGGTTTGGGATTCCTAACAAGAATTGATCTAGTGTCATGTGTGTGTACAAAGCGCAGGCGAGTTGTAGCTGATTGATGGTGACCCTAGCAAGGGGCTTTCCAGGCAAGTGAGAAGGCAAGGTAGTTTGCCATTGCCTTTCTTAGAGGTCTTAGAGGCCTTTCTTCTTGGAGGTCTCCCTGCCAAGTACTGACCCTAATTAGCTTCTGAGTTCTGACGAACAGGGTACACCATACTGCCTTCCCTCCCAATCTAATGTCATAGCTAAGAATTACTATTTATTTATTTATTTAAAATATTTATATACTGCTTTTCCATTTTGCTTAAAGTGATCTCCACAAGTAAACCATAAAAATAATGAACCCATAAAACACAGATATTATTATTTTACAGTTTGTTAAAAAAATAATCTAACTGTGCCAATCCTCAACAGAGTCACACCCTTCTAAACCCAATGGGTTTAGAAAGGTGTAACTCTGTTTAGGATTGTACTGCTAGACTCTCTTTTGTGGTGTCTTAAAAGACTCTTCTTCAAATTAAGGATCTCAGGTCTGTCCTGGCTACCTCCAGCACCCACCCTGGATGTAAGCGAAGCCTGGTTAACAACAATTCAGACCTATGCAGTGGACCCTGTCTTGATACCTTGATAAGCATGAGCCAAATTATTCCCTGATGTGTGAGCAGACATACCACCATAACACCAATTTTATAAAATTTCACTTGTATTTGTTTTCATTGGTTACTAAATGGAAAAGCATGCAGTGAAACTAATAATTTCCTTTAACATCCACAGAGCATAGGAAAAAATAAAATCAACAATAAACAAAATCCTCCCAGACTAAAACTTACCCCTCTATGATGTTGCCAGAAGGCTGCCAGCTCCAGTTTGGGAAATGACTGGTGATTTATGAGCACTTATAAGGTGTGTGTGGGGGGGAAAACACACAGAGTTTGGCGAGGGGAGAGAACTCCTTGGGGATATGATGTCACAGCCTGTGATATGCCCAGGTCAAGGACAGCTCCTCCAACTTCTCCCCTTCTGTTACACCAGCACAGCTATAGTCATCCAGAGCCTCAGGCTGCCCTAGAAAATAGAAAAGGGTGCAGCTAAAGTCCCTCCTTGCTTTCATACCCAGAGAAAAGGCCAAGGGAAAGAAGCAAGTTGATAAGGATCAGCGGAAAGAATGGCCAAAACACATTAAATGCAAAACGAGCTTTCCAGGTACCCTTTGCAAGAAAGCTCATCCCAAGAGCAATCAATCCTGACTTACTGTGATCATTTCATATTCCAGCCACAAGAAATGGCCATTGTGTGTGACAACAAAGGACAAATATTGCGAAAGACATAAAGCGATTTTCTTAAGCTAAATGTCCTTATACAAGAAAACAACCTAATCTCCTAAATTAATTATTAGGACAAAAACTTGTCTCCTAAGTCCTAAAACATCTGTAACAAATATCTAATCATTGTTTCTGAGTTAGTCAGAATATGGACACACTCTCAGGTCACAGTTAGCTTTTCCCCAAACAAATATTGGCAAAGGAAATAAGTATCTTGAATCCTGCAATTAGCAGATAATACAATTTAATTTGACTCCATTATCACTGGATTTCTCCCTCTCCACTCCCACCTGAGGACAGAAAATTAAGTATATAATATCTGAGATTCAGCCATACACTCCAGGTCAGGTTTTCCATCAAACCTACCTCCATGTCTGAGACAGTGTTCACTCTTCAAGACTCGTAGCTATGATCTAACTTTCCCCTCTTTCTCGGTCTCTCCTTCTTTCTCTCACTATGGCATATGGTCTCCATACTCTTTCTCCCCATTGCTCTGGTACTGCTACTGGTACATGCCATGGAGCCTCCCAATGTCCCTCTCTAGGTTCCCTGGTTCTCCGGCTCCTGTCAACCCCCCCTTTTGTCTATCTCTCCAGCATAATTCTCTCCATACTCTTTCTCCCCATTGCTCTGATACCACTACTGGTATGTGCCATGGAGCCTCCCAATGTCCCTCTCTAGGTTCCCTGGTTCTCCGGCTCCTGCCAGCCCCCCTTTTTGTCTATCTCTCCAGCGTAATTCTCTCTCTCTCTCTCTGATCCCGAAGCCTTCTCCTTGCATTACCTCTTCTTCCCTTTCCCTCTCATTTAGCCTTCCTTCTCTCATGTTCTTCAGAGACAGGCACACATCATGGACTGGCCATCAGTGGGACCTAACTGGGCATCTCAGTTATCAAAGATTTTAGTAATTGTTGAATTAGGACTTATCCAGGTACATATTTTAAGTATTTTATTTTGACTCGCTGAATGCTTCAACCGTCAACGAACTTTCACATTTCCCTTTCTGTCTTGCTTTCAGTCTGTCCATTTATAGTTTTAAAAAGTCAACCCTTTTAAAATGATATTCTCACTCTTTTATGGGAAAATACCACACCAACCTGGAATCTGTGTATATAGAGGCTCCAGTACCAAGAAGCTCGGAGTTGCAGGGTGTATGCGTGAATGGCTACATATATGTGCTCCCCCGGGGCCTCAAGGTAACACTTCCTCTCACTTAAATGCAACTATTAAGTTTACATTTCCTGCCTTATATCACTTCCTGTGAACTATTTCTTCTACCTTACATCACTTGCTGGCTTCTTGATGCATATGTTCTTGTATGTCATACCAGCCCGTTGATCTTTAATATTTGTGCTGGTGTAACTAGTTACTTTCCAGTTATGTTCCATTCATTCAACCGGAAAAACCTTTCAAAATCCTCTTCAAGTTTTTCTTCGTGTTAAGAAGGAACTATCACTCTGAAGACTCATAGGAGGACACCAGCCAACAGAAGGGGTCCCATCCTGCTTTCAGTCCCCAGCTGGCCTTTAGAGTCTTCACAGGTAACAATCAATCAGTTTCTCCTAGTCTCTATGGTATACCATAGTAGAAGAAGTCCTGGAGCATCCAGCCTCTGTGCCCACTCTAGCACCTCTGTTTCTGCTAGGCTGTATGGTATAGTCACTGTCTGAGGCCATCATTTTCTCCAGGGAAATTGGTCTCTGTAGTGTGGAGATCAGTTGTTATTCTGGAAGAACTCCAGGCCTCATTTTGAGGTGAGAAGGGATAGAGAGAATGAAATCACCAGATTTCTGTTTCATTCCAAACCTATACCTCCCAAGTCCAAAGGAGTGGTATTCAGACCCATGCCTCCAGGGGGGAAACTGACCTTAAGGCATCATTTTGGACTGCTTGGCCATCCTGGTGGCAGCCAGGTCTGGGGGTTCTCCTAGGTGAGACATGCGTGGGGCAAGGTTAAGACAAAGGGGTGTGGCTAGACATGCTTGAGGCCACACACACACCCTTGCTGGTGGAGCTGAGGGGAAAAGGCACAGGTGCCCTGCTTGCGGGGGGGGGGAGGTTGAACCCAAGCTTCCAGAAGAGACTGATACAGGAATGTAACCCCCTGAAGTGCTTGGCAACCCTGAGAGACATACAGGGAAAGCCCAGGGCCATTGGTGGAAAAGTGTCAGCAAGCTGCCAATGTTTTCTTTTATTCTTTCTGTGTGCGCTTGCTTGCTTTCACTTTCACATGTAGATCTGTTGATGCGTATAATTACTTAGCCTGCCGAAACGTTTATATCTCTCAAGGCCACAGGTGGTTGCTGTTGCTTGTTAGTTGCTGGAGGCTCTCACAAAACACCGTGAGAAAGAGATAACATATGTTGCCTAGAAGCGTTTGCTCCCAGGCCCGAGGCCCCCGCAGTAGTTTGAATGTACTATAACATGCCATGCTCTTTGCTCCCCACTCATTCTGAACAGTGATTTTGTCCATGCACCTATAGCTTCAAATAAAGTAAAACCTTTCTACAAGTGTGTACTTCGTTGATGCTGTGGGAAGTCTGACATTAAGCCTGCAGTCCCTTACCTGTTGATCCTAAAAGGCATGTAAAGAATGGGATCTGAACACCAGCCTCAGGAGGGATACTGTGATCAAATTCAGTGACTTGGACTGCTCCGTGAGCCTGAGGATAGCCCAGACAGAGGACCTTCCAGGCAAAAATGCCTGCCATCCCATTCCTTTGAAGCCCAACAGGCTTATCAGGAATGACATTCAAACTCGCACCTCTAGTGGTCTACTGTGACCAGCAGTACAGCACCTGGGACTGCTCGGCCATCCTGACAGCATCTGAGCTGCAGGGCCTCCCTCCCCAGTGGATGTGCCTGCAAACCCATGCCTCCCAAGTCTCCCCCAAAGTGTGTTAGAAGTGGGATTCAAGCCCACACCTGTGGACGGAGCCTGGGCCCAACAGCAGTGTTTTGGACCACTTGGCCAGCCTGATGGCAGGTGGAGGCAAAGGGAATTTCTGGCCAAATGAGTGCAAGGGAATTGTGGGAGCAAGCCAGAGATCAGTGTGGCAGGCCAGGCCAGGGGGCTTTGTCCATTGCCAAAGCAGAGGGCAAAATAGCATTGGGGTGGGATTGGAACCCATGTCCCTGGGAGACCCTGCATCCTCTCTGACACTGTGCCACTCTCAGCAGCTCTACCACCTCTCAGCCACTCTGACACTGCTCAGGGAAGTCCAGAGTCATTGACAAGATACCTGAAAATCTGCACCTTCAGAGCCCCAAACGCAGGTCAGGAATGGGATTTGAACACATGCTTCTGGAACAAGATTTCAAATAGCATTACAGTGTGCTGAGTGTCCCTATCTGGCTGAGGAAAGTTCAAGATGGGGAGCCGTGTTGGTCTGTCTGTAGCAGTAGAAAAGAGCAAGAGTACACTAGCACCTTAAAGACTAACAAAATCTGTGGCTCTGCTCACTTCTTCAGATGGCTGAGGGGGAAAGTCACAGGTGGCAAATAATGTCTATATATTAACAGGAATGTATGTGTCAAGAAAGACTCATAATGTAAACATCAAGTGCTGAATATTGGGAAATTTCGTTTATATGGCAGAGTTTCCCCAGTCATAGGAGCATGCTACTGAGTGCAGTAAATGAATCTCCCAAGAACTATATTGCAAAAAAGGTAAACTTAGATCCAGTTCGCATTCAGGTTGCGGTCAAAAGAAGAGAAAGAAGCCTAATCTAAAGAGTACTTTCCCTATCACAAATGGCCAGGTTGTTTGGCATCTTGTGTGTGGGAGTGTGAGGGCACTGTCTCTACGGGAGAGACCTGCAGAGACATGTCTCTCCATGGAAGGCCAGGTGGAGGGGGGGAGAGAGGGAGAGGGAGAGAGGAGGGATCAGAGGGCAGCTCCCAGGTTAAGACAAAGAAAGCCATCCCATTCAAGGAGATAACACCTATACACCTTTAGAGTGATGTAGCCCCCCCCCCCCCCCCCCCCCCCCGCCCCCTCCCTCCTCCCCCCCCCCCATGTCCAGGCATGCTGAGTCACTCACTCCAACTCTGAGAAACCCATTCTTGGGAAAGTGCAGTTTTGTACTGTCGTTCTCTATCCTGTGACTTTTGCCTTTTCAACCCTGTGTTGAACTACTTGGCTCTTTTTACTCTGTGGAATAGATTTAGCTGTCAGGAGATATAGCCTCAGCTGTACAGGTATGCAGCTGTTGCTTCCATAGACGTTTTGGGGTCAGGAAAGCATAATGCGCTGCTTTGTCACGCTGACTCATGTAGGTGCTGCCCAGAGAAAAAACTGACCATGTTTGTAGGTAAAAGTCGTTGCCTTGGGAATATGAAGATCCTTTCATTTGTTTTTATTTATTTTTAGGTGCTTGGCCATTTCTCTTCTCTCATTTTCAATTCACTGGCACTGGCGGATAATGTATTCTTTTTTTTCATGATAAGATCCTCAGATAGTTATTTTTGTAAGAGGTTTTTCCACCTAGCGTGGCAGGAAAATTGCACCTCCCATTATATCCTATAGTATTGCATGCAGTAGCTCTCTGCAATAATGTGTCATTTGAACAAATATCTGTGTTGCATTTTTCTGTATTGTCACAGATGATGTCTGTGGGCATTATCATATTGAAAATCTGTTCCAGCAGGTGGTGCTAAAACTCAGGCTATTGATACTTCCCCAAAGTTTTGAAAGTTAGTGTAAATGCTTTTGCCCACGAGTTCTTATATTGTGAGAAAGGGAGAAAAGTACCTCTTTCTCTACCTGCTCTATCCCATGCATAATCTTATAAACCTCAATCATGTCACAATGCCAACTGTGCAAGAAAGCCTCAAGAAGACGTCTTTTTTTTTTTTTGCAGGGCTGCCCCAACTTGGAGGCAGATAGAATGGAGACTGATATATTTTCCAAATAAAAGCTAGAGGTGTATGTTATTGTGCCTCTATGCTCTTTTCACAATTTGCAAACACACTGTTTGTTGGTGGTATGGACACCAGTTATCACCTCAACCAGCATTCAGGATCTAGTTGTGCACTGTTTTTGTTTTGTTTTTGATCAACAGTGCAACAGGAAGTTGTCTGGTGCCCCACCAATTTATGCAGTCACCCTATAACTGCTGCTCATAATGCTATACAATTTTATACCTTGTTTTTGGTAAATACTGTGTTTTTATTACTAGGCAAGTTTTATAGGAAGAAGTAGAACGGTACCACTTCAGTGGGAAAGTAACAACGTTCCGTGCGCCTTGGTGTTTAGTCATGCCGGCCACATGACCATGGAAATGTCTTCGGACAGCGCTAGCTCTTCGGCTTTTAAACGGAGATGAGCACCGCAACCCTAGAGTCGGATTCGACTGGCTTTCGAGCAAGGGAACCTTTACCTTTTAGAACAGAAATACTGTACAACAGGAAGTATAGGGAACTGTGGGATGTACCCCCCCAAAATGTCATTAAAACTGTAACCTTGCCTCCTCATTAAGGTATGAAAATTATGTTGATCTTAGCAAAATTGACTTTTTTGAATTATATCTCATGAAGTACTCTTATAATTGTATTTTTTGCAAATGTGCAGTCTTGGAAAATGAATGGATTTTGCCTATTTAATTCAGAATTTAAACAAAAATTGGAACAGCACTTGGTGGAGGGGAGGTCTAGAGTCGCTAAAGGTAAGCCCATACTTATCTATTTTTTCATAACATTGTACCATTAATAACTTCTTCCATTGCTGATCTGTCCAGATCCCCCAGATTCCTATTGCAGGCTGATCAAGTTTCTCCCAGGCTTCTTCATCTTCTTTGTTAGTTTATAGAATATTTCTGTTAGGTAGAAAAAAACTGACCAAGGAGGCTGACAGTAATAACATAATTAATTATAATTAGTTCAAAACAAATGTATTTATTTGAAATTATTAATAAAATCTCAGCAGTAACAGTTTAGTGTAATGGCTAAGTGCGCAGACTCTAATCTGGGAGAACCGGGTTTGATTCCCCACTCCTCCACATGCAGCTGCTGGTGTGACCTTGGGCCAGTCATAAGTTCTTTCAGAGCTGTTCTCTCAAGGGCAGTTGTCAAGAGAGCTCTCGCAGCCCCACCTACCTCACAGGGTGTCTGTTGTGGGGAGGGGAAGGGAAAGGGATTATAAGCTGCTCTGAGGCTCCTTCAGGTAGTGAAGGGCAGGGTATAAATCCAATCCCTTCTCCTCTCCTCATCCTCAGCAATAAGTCAAAATCTGTAAAGTCAGCTTATAACATTTTAAAGACAATGGACAGGTCATAGAGAGGGGGGACATTAAAATACAGAGGTAGGTTAGAAATTATCTAAAAGCCTAGGAAATAAAAATGTTTTCACCTGGAACCTAAAAGCGAATGAAGTTGGCACCAGCCAAGCTTCAAGGGGGTGAGCATTCCGCAACCATGGAGCCATGACTATGAAAGCCCTGTCCTTGTTCACTGCTTGCAGAGGTCAGTCATTGGTTATTCGCCACAAGGTATAGATAGGAACTCTCAGTCTGGGGCAAGTGATGCTCCTGATGGCACCTGGTGTTTTTGGCCACTGTGTGACAGAGTGTTGGACTGGATGGGCCATTGGACTGATCCAACATTGACTTCTCTTATGATCAGTGTTCCTTCTAAGCTGAGTTAGTGTGAGCTAGCTCACAATTTTTTAGCCTCCAGCTCACACATTATTGCCTTAGCTCAGGAAGGATGGCTCCAGAGCAAACTAATTGATGCAGCAGCCAAATTGCTCGCTCGCAGCTTTAATGCCAGTAGCTCACAAAGTAGAATTTTTGCTCACAAGACTCCACAGCTTAGAGGGAACACTGCTTATGATCTTATGTTCTTACTTTTGTGGGTGGGAGCACAGTTAGCAGACCTTGTGATCAGGATTTTAGCTAGCAAGCAGGATAGTATAAGAAAACAGCTGATCTTTAGAAACCATGACCTGAAGTTGTTTGGGGCTTTAAAGGTGGACATCAGCATTTTGAGTAGTGCTTGGCAACGCATTAGTGGTTCGTGCAATTATTTCAGCATAGGAGTGATAGAATCCTTCGTATGTCGAACCCCCTGAGTCTGCCACTTCATTTTTACCAATTGAAGGTTCCAGACAAACTTCAAAGGAAGCTCCATATCTCTCCTTATATATAATTGAGTTTGGGTCCCACAACGTTCGATGCGCGCCAACAGAGTTTGGCCGCATGAACTGCCACTCACAGACAGGTCCCTGGCCACTGGCTGACTTGCCTTCCTGCGTGGGCTCACTCCCGCCCACAGAGCCCATGGCAAGCCTTTCACCCTCAGTGTGCAGGGAGCCGCCAGTGATCAAAGCATAGATCACTGTGGCAAAGATATGGTTTTCAAGGAACAGCCCCAGCTGGTATAGCTGCTGAAGCTAATAAAAGGTGCTCTGCCACAGTGGAGACCTGAGCTTCCAGCTGTAGACCAGCACCACCACTAAGCTATGAACCGGCTCTTCAGTGGGGGCTCAACCCCCTACAGGACAGACTGACTCCTCAGTCCTCAGACAGAGTTTTTCATCGACTGATGACACCTCAGTCTTGTCTAGATTACACTTCAGTTCATTAGCCCTCAGAGCTTTTTTTCTGGGGGAATGCACCGGAACAAAGTTCCAGAACCTCTTCGACAAAATTCTTTTAAAAATGTTAAGTTCATGAATTTTCAGTATACAGATTGAAAACTTCATTTCCCTCTTGAGAGTTTCAGCATCTCTTTTAAAAAAAGAAAAGCTCTGGCCCTCATCCATCCCAGTACCTTCTCCAATCATTTGTTTAGGAATCCAACAAACCAGATTCTGCTGTCAGGGAGAAATGCAACTGGGTGTCATCTGCATATTAGTAGCATCTCAGTCCAAACTCCTCACACAATCTCTCACAGTGATTTCAAGTATATGGTAAACAGCTTGGGAGACAAAATGAAACCCTGTGTGACCCTGGAGGATAAATGCCAGTCCCACAGCACCAACATTTGGAAATGCCCGGTCAAGTAAGAGTGGAACCAGTGTAATATGGTACCTCTGACCCCAAATCCAGCCAGCCTCTCCAGAAAGATACATTAGCTGATTGTATCACAAGCCACTGAGAGGTCCAGGAGAGTCAACAGGGACACACTCCCCCCCATCACATTCACAGCAAAGGTCATAAATTGGGGTGACCAAGCCTTAATCTGAATAATCCGTCGATTCCAAGGCTGTCTGATTACTATGCAGACTTGTGACAGAATGGCATGTATATTTTTTGTAGGTGGAAAAAAAATAAAATTCTGCGTGAAGAGAAATAAAGTTCTGCAAACTTTTACCATTGATTCCACTTCAACAAGTTGTGTTATAATTTCTGTGGTGTATCATTTATCCTGCTGCTTCTGCTAACAGGGGGGGGTGATGAGCTGTCCCAGGCAGTCCACTTCTAAATGGTTTAACAAGCCATGTTTTGGCATTAGTGCTTTCACTACGGCTTGCCCACCAGCACAACAGACACCCCTATGCAACTACAGTGGTCCTCAGATCTACCTTGGTGCATGTCATTTGCCATTGGTTACACTCTCAGTGCATCCCCAGGTGTAATCTGAGGCCCTTTCTGCACACACAATTTACTGCAGAGTATCTGAGAAGTCAAGCCTTAAAACCTTATGGGAAACGTAAGTGCCAATGAAGGAGGAAAGATGGCGGAAGGTGCAGAGTGGGCAGAATGACCTCAATGTTAGAGCGGAGCGGCCTCAGAAGGGGTGACAAAAGGGTGGGGGGGAATCCAAGGGAAAATGTGTGCTTTTGAATTACCATCATCTTAGAAGAGGAGCAAAGGGGGAAATCATCACAAAACCACTTTCAGAAAAGCCAGGGAAACAGCAAATGGAAAGCGAACTGAGAGCTGAAGGGACACAAATCAATGCAGAACTTAAAAAAACAAACCCAACGGAGATGCAAGGTAACAGTGGGGGGAAATGCAGAACTAAAAAGATAGCACGACTGAGAGGATCTGTGAAAGTGAGGGAAACCACCAGTGCATAAAAGGCCTAAGCAGGACAGCAGAAACCTCAGTACACTTCCATAACTAATAAAAGCGGCATAACCCCAACGACAGTGTTGGAAGACCTTTTGCTTCTGTGTCCCAACAACCACTGATACATCTAGAAATCTGTTTTTCACCCAGCACTGCATAATCCAGTTCAGTCTGCAGCATCTCCTGAAGTCCGTTTGAAGACTTGGCAGTAAGCCCTGCTGAATAAAATAGGGTTTCCGTCATAGTAGAAGTGCATGAGATTCCTCCTTCGTGACCTGAAACATCTTTCTACCATCCCCTCAACATCCAGTACGAGAAAGAGCTCCAGGGGACTCAAAAGCTGTTTTGTGTTATTTTGGTTGGTGTTACAGTTTAAACCTTATAAAAACATGTTACACACAACTGTTCTTTTTCAGCATTCCCCTTCCCCCTGAAATGTATCAGGGATGGTTCAAAGCACAGAATAAAGCATTGCACAAAGCACAGGAGAGCCCCTGTTGGTGGACTGGTCTATGTTGCAGGCTGAGTAAGGACAGCATTTTGCTGGCTGCTGGATTGTCTGAGTACTTAACATCACAGCACACCAGGCCTGTAGCTAATGCGGGGCCCACAGGGCCCAGCCCCCTAGTATTTCTTCCGGGTCCCCTCCCTCCCGGGCTGGCCCCCAAATGGAATTCATGTAATTAACTATGATTTAATTAGCTGCACCCCCAGGCCCCCTCTCCAAAAAATCCCTAGCTACGGGGCTGCAGCACATGATCCCATTAACCAGTTGCAGAGCCGTTCCATAGACAGAGAAAAAAGGTGAAATTATAGCTGATACTGAAGATTTGTGATCAGATCCACAGATGTATAGTTGAGTTGCATAAAAGCAGCCAGGAGGGTATGGATATGGGCCATGGCACTGATAGGGAGTGCTCTGAACCCTGCATTTTAAAGCATGCCATCTTGTTTTAATAACTATCGTTGCACTTTCTTGCAATTGTCGATTGTTAAATGGTTTTAAATGTTAGATGTTTTAAATGTTTTAATTCTTATATGAATTTTGGACCAACCAAAATAACACATGAATGTTGGATGTTTTAAATGCTTTAATTGTTATATGAATTTTGGCACGTTGGGGGCCAAGTAATGTGAGCTGCCCTGAGCTCACTTGCAGGGAGGGCGGGCTATAAATGCAATATAAAAAATAAAATAAAATAAAACTTCCTGTGCAACTTCCTGGATTGAAAATGCCTCCCTTGGCTGCTTTCAGTCCTAGGAGGCACTCATATTGTTACCCCCCCTTTTTTCTCTCCCAAGGATTCAAATAGCTGGGGAATGTTTGGAATTCAGAAAATGAAATGGGAGGAAGAGTTAAAGGCCACTTTCTCAGTACAATGGTTGTGTCCCATATCCCCCCCCCCAATGCTTTTTACTACTAAAGTACACATTTGGAGATCAACAAGCATGTGTGATTTGGCCCTGAGGAGGTAGACTGAAGTGAGAGATTTCTGCATTGTACCACTGTGGAGCGCAAGTGGGACACCTTCTTTTTGAATGCCCCCTCTACCTGTGTGACAAGTGAGCTCCCTGCAGGTGGTAAACTGGCACTTCAGGGAAAGGGATGTGCTAAAAAGCTCTCTGTGGTCCATTAGCACAGTGCATACCTGCAGCTTTTTACACAGAGAAGCACTGAAAGAATATGAAGACGCCCCCTTACAGGGGAAAGACAGATTAAAAGCTATACATATAAATATGACCCATCCCCTGCCACCTGCTGTTTGAAGGGGTACCATCCAGAATACTTCCCCTTCCTATCTATCACTTTATTGTATTGAGCATGTCAGTAACAGGCTTTAATTTTCATGAACTGTGTGATCCAGACTCAGTGAGGAAAAGAGAGCCAGGTCCTAGCAGCCAGGCCTTGCCCTAGCTCAAATTAAGCAACAGGGCAGCGCTCGACTCCAATTTCAAAGTGACACAAGATGGACAAAAAACCCTACCAGTGACAGTTCCACAGGGTTGGAGTCATATTTAAATCAGATTGTCATCTTCTACACCAGTAGCTGTAGCACACCAAGGATCCATGGCCAGATGCTAATGTGGCAAGTAGCTTCTGACCTGCTTTAAATGTGATGTGTGCTGCACCCTTCTCAGGTAAAAGAAAATGTGAAGATAACATTCTCATAGCTCCCTCAATTTTCTTTCTGTACCAGTGAGAAAAGAACAGGGATGTGAATGTGCCAACAGTATTGATCATTTTGCACTCCACTGAAGTAATGTGTTTGGGATAAGGAACAAAGAGAGAAACAGGATCAACAGCTCATGGGCTCAGGGATGCAGAGGGCAGATACAAATGTCACCTGGAAAGTATCGTTGATATGCAGATGGAAAATATTCCTGCAGTTTTATTCACATGGTAGCCTAATAGTCACAAATAATACATAGGACGAAACATAGGGTTGCCACTTACCAGGCAGTGGTGGGCATTCTCCCACTTCTGGCTGCAGCCCACCTGCTGATTTCCTCTTGACAGCTGGAAAAAAAAGATGGGGGGAGAGAACAGTGTTACATGCATCATGATGTCACTTCCCCCCAAGAGCTGAATGGGATGTTGCAGCCACACAGTGATGCTCTAGGAACCTGCCAGTTCTCTTGCCTTGAAAACCCTATGAGGTTGCCATAAATCAGCCATGACTTGACGGCACTTTCCACCACCAACCCTCTGCATCGGATTGCACTGTGATCCGTGAACCAGAAAGCACCTCTTTCAAATATGACCTCTAACCTAAAGTCTTTAAGAGGGTTTAAGCAAGCTGCTCACACTCCATCATCTGCAAAATGGGGATAACCCTTAATTAGCATCTGTTGTGCGTTCAAGATACGTCATGTGCATTATCATGGTAATCCCTCCAGCATCTGTTGTGCGTTCAAGATACGTCATGGTAATCCCTCCGACATCCCTATAACAACCCTCCAAAGTAGATCAGCATTATTATTGCATACTGTTGAGTGGGGTCTGGCAGAGATTCACAGTGCCATCCTAAAAATGCCTTCCTCAGAACAAACCCCACTGAATAGTCATTCTTAGGATTCTGAGTTCGATCTGGTTAGGATTACTCTCTTAGTAAGGTTAAGACTGACAACCCACAGGACACCCATCGGCAGTGTAGGGCTTGTGGCAACACTGCGACCATTCAGTTTGGGGTGGATGCTGAAGTATCACATCTATATGATGATGTCACTTCCTCCTTCGTGACCTGAAACGTGGTGACACTTCTGATAGTATCACATCTATATGATGATGTCACTTCTGACATCACCACGTTGCTTGCAATTCTCCCTTCTATTTCCCCCCAGCTGGCCCACTGTGTGGTGGCAGGAGAAAAGGACTGTCAGTGTGAGATCCCCCATCAATCCAAGAGGCTTAGCAGCCCAATCTCTTAGGGGGCTCCTAATACCTCAGGCTACTGGCGGTACAACCCTAAGCAGATCTATTCAGGATCCCATTGAAGTCTAATCAACGGGGCTTACTCCTAGGAAAGGGGTTTTAGGATTGCACTGCTAATGAATTAATGAGAGGAGCAAACATGGCTATGTGGTTCAGTAGTTAGCCTTTGGAACCGTAACTTTGAACTCACTCAAGTGGTATACAAATTATGTCTTCTACCTCCTGACTTTCCCAAAACAAACACAAGTGGGAGACTCAAATGTATCATCCATCCTTACATAACAGTTATGACTACTATAAGCTTTTTGGTTGGGACAGGCTATAAATCAAAATTAATATCCATAATTATTGGCTCCTCTGCACCAGGAAATATTCGTATTTTTTTCCACTCGACATGCTGTTTCTTCAAGTGTGTGTGTGGGGGGAAATCAGCACTGGCAGAAACGACATGTCACTGCTCACTAGGAGCCAAAACTCTTAGGTGTTACTGTGCAAACTCTCAAGGGGTGGAAGGGGGAGCTCCTGTGTGGGAGCACACTTGCAGCAAAGGCAGTCCGCCAATAAGGAGTTGAAGTCAAGCGTTTTGCTCTACAGGAAAAAAACCCTTTGGTGGGGGGGATGCTGCAGTCACTCTTGAGCTCAGGAAGGAAAAGCTTGGCAACGTAACCCCCCTCCCAAGTGATTTGCAGTCACTAAAACATGACTGTTAGAGCAACTGCTCAGTGAAGCACTTCAAAGCAATCCGAGGAGGCATTTCTATCTGGAAATAACAGGACCATGATTTCTGGATTCCAATACAGCCTTTTCGTCTCCTTCTGCCTAGCGGTATGTCAGGAATCTCAGGCTTCCCAGGTAAGTTCCCATCTAGCACTGACCTCTCCAGATTAACATGTGGTCTTATTTCATTTGTGTAACCTTTTTTTCCATTTAATAATAAACATGAGCATGCATGTGATAGTAACTTGATTGGGGGGGAAACATACAGTACAGTAACGGCAGTGAAGTGAGAGGGAGGTCTCTCCGATCCCTGCATCTTGCTAGTAGAAAGACTTTTCCTCAGTTCATTCAAACTCTGAATTCATTGCTTTTGTACTGACAGTTTTAACTTTCACTGGGGAATATATACGTATCTCCTGTCAAAATCTGATCTTTTCTTGCCCTTCATTTTGCTCTCTCCTGTCTCATCTTGCAAATGTGGTGGGATAGCACAAATGATTAATGCTGTCAACCTCTGGCTTTTATAGACATTCTTTGAATTGCCGACACTCAAAAAGTCATGCTATATATAGGGAAATCAAAAAGATAAACTGGGTAAGCAAGGAATAAAAAAGGCAGTAATTTCAGTTGATGGAAGGGATATCTATCCTTGGAGTGGGACTTCCCCGCCCCCCACCCCACAGCTCAAAATCTCCCATGAAATGCTGCTCCTGGGGGACAGCATGAGGGAGTAGGTGGATGCCTGCAACAGGAAGGGAAATCAGTAAAAATTCCCCTCTCTTTCCATCCACAGAAATCCTCTGCTTGATCCAAGCCATTAATAAGTGCAAAATGCTGGACATGAACTAAAACTTTGTTCATCTTTGTTTCCATTTGGTATTTCTCTCTCGAATATAAGCCTTATATTCCCCAAACTTCTGATTGCTGGAACACACTTTTTATGAATTAAAAAGGGAGGTACAGTTCTTCTACTATAATGCCTGAAAATTCAATTCATCATAAAACCTTGACAATTGTTGTTGTCAGCCTGAGGTTTGGCACATGGTATCTACATGGAGATGGGCACAGTTTTGCCAAATTTCAGAAAACACTGCTTTAAAACATCTGAGTTCTAGACATTTTAAAAGTGCCTTGGGCTGTGGTCACATGATCAGTTTGCTGTGATACAGTAGCATTACCTTTGCGGATTTAAAGAGCACGATCAGACGACAACATCTGCCTTCCATGCCCCAGTTGTCGGCACCCCATTTTGCCCCGCTTTGGAAGCAGAGTTAATAAATAAAAAAAGAAAGAAAGAAAGAAAGGCACTGGGGAAAGTCTTGTATTAACGGATGCCTGTGATTCCACTCCACTTTCCCAGAGGTCTGAACTCTCCTGCCACAAAAAGTACTCAGAAGGGAAGTCTGAACCCACAGATCCATTTCCGCTTCTGTTTTTTTTTTAGTTGCTGCCTATATGCGCATGAGTGCATATGCGCATGCACCCGCCTGCATTTAAAAAATGACCGGGCAGTGCTTTCCATGGCTGAGGTGCTGCAATAATGTGAACGCCTGACCACCAGAGAAGCACATAGGGAAACCACTCCAGGGTGTGCTGTCTGGTTGGTCTGCCCTGCAACACTTTAAACCGGTGCAATTACAGGCACGTCCAGATTGCAGCAAGCCTAATGTTTATGATCAATGTTTGTACACCTCAAATATACCTTTAAGAATTCCCTTTTCCACTTCAAAAATCTGTCAAAGATTCAGAAATATTGCAGCAGCCACATCTTAATTGGTTGGTCAAAATCATTTTGGGTATCAATGAAGTTAAGAGATGGCTAATCTTTGAATTATAACTACCATTGAAGTAAGAGCAAATTATAATAAAAGTATAATAATAATAAAAATAAAAAATAAAAATAAAAATGCTTCCAGCCAGGAATACAGAGGAGTCAGCCTGGCCTGCAACAGCAGCACTGGATAGGATTGTCAGCCCTCCTCAGAGCAATAGTAGGAGAAATATAATTTTTTAAAAAAATGACTGGTGGACAACAGTGTGACATCACTTCCTGAAAAACCGAAAAGTGATGTCACGCCACTCTAGGAATTGGTTAAAACTCAGGTAAACCAGAGTTTTTGGCAATCTCTGGAGGGACTGACCTCACTTCCACGAACACCTGGAAGCAACATCATGCCAACGGGCAACAGCAATCCCCCAGTTACAAAGAATTAGTTGTATACAAGCAAGGAGACCAGCAAGGACTTGCAGTGGACATCTCATTTCCCCTCCCCCACTATTTCCTCTTTCCGTTCTTATAAAAGCCTTCATAGCCTCTCCCTTTTACCTGCTTCTTTCTCTCTTTCCCACCCACCAGCAAACCTACTTTTATCTGCTCTCTTGTTTTTAGCTTTCTCTCCTCTCTCCTGGCCCCCTTTGCCCAATAAAATTATGGCCCAGTTGTGTGTCACTGGCTTCTGAACCAGGCCTAGTTGCACAATATTGGCTGCTGGGCTGAAGCCAGTTTCCCTCCTCCTGGCTTCTACATCCACACCTTTCCCTGCTTCCATACCTTCTTCCCAGTCAAAAACCAATCTATATTTTATTTCCCCCTGTCTTCAGCTATATTTATTGTACCTTTTCTTTATTTATATCATGCTTTTCTCTACAATGGAGACCCAAAGTAGCTTACATCATTTTCTGGTCCATTTTATTCTCACAACAACCCTGTGAGGTAGTTTAGGCTGATTGTGTGTGTCTGGCTCAATGTCACCCAATAAGCTTTCACTGCTGAGTGGGAATTTGAACTTGAGTCTCCCAGATCCCAGTCTGACACTCTAACCACTACACCACAATGGCTTTCATGTGGTGGTTGCTGTTCAGCGGTAATAAACAGCCAGTCCTGGGTGAGTCATGCAAGTCAAGTGGTATCAAGTTGCCCAGTGGTTGCTGGCAGGCCTGGCCCTGCTAAGTCCTCCTTCAAAGGCCAAAAATAGCCCTAGAAATGGCCCTGCCCCTCCTCTTGACTTTTCCTGAGAGAAACCAAGGCTTGAAGGCTGGCAATAGTGTTGTGTTTGCCTAGCAACAGCTACTGAGGGCGTTCATTTCTTAAAGCTACAGCTGTTGCTGCTGTTATTGGGTGTGAGTTGAACCCCTAATGTTTTTTGTTTGTTTGTTTATTTTAAGATTTTAGATTTTTTTTCTGCAAACCTGGTGTTTTTCTCAGGTTTGTAAAGATATGTCTTGTCTGTTCATGGCTCTAGTCTCTGGATTTGTTCATGTTGAGTATTAAATAGATCAACATGGCTTTTATATAGATGCTTTGGAGGACTCAGGGTTTCTCTCTGTCTCTTCTTCTTACATACTTTTGCATTCACACTGCAGTGTAATCATGGTCTTTCATAAATAAATTCATAACAGCATGATTGCAAAGCAGCAAGACTAATAATGGATTTCTGCTTTCAGTGGTTTAAATGGGAAACATATTTACAGTTGTAGCATTTTCAATTCTATATAATTTGGATGAAATATTCAGGATTTATGTCCTTTTCACCAAGGGATCAAGCTTGCCAAATATCAGACAGGAGAAAGGGACCCACACATACAAAAAAATAAAATATCTCTTTGATGCATGATTGAATGCTTCCGATTTATACATCTCTGGGATAATATTAAGTAAGAACAGCTCTGGTTTAAAGGGTGCATCTTTCTTTATTATTTCTTGTATCATTGATTGTATCTTTCGCCAATATTTTTTTGCTTCATCACAAAGCCACCACATGTGAAAATAAGTCCCTACATTTTGCTTACATTTCCAACATATGTTAGTTGCTTTGTGGTAACATTTAGCTATTTTAACTGGTGACATATGCCACCTGTAAATCATTTTGTATATATTTTCCTTAAGTGGAATCGATCTGATAAATTTTATATTAGTCTTCCAAACCTTAAACCATTGTTCTAGATCTATACTGGCCCTGGTCACATGGAAGAGTTTGGCCTGGGAGAGGCGCAGCAAACGGGCGCGAGCACACCGCAACATCTGGAAATCGGCTCGCACCCGTCCCCGATCCGTCCCTTCAGGCCAATAACGCGCTGTAAAAAAGAACCACCCCCAGAGGAGGACTTACCTGGGACGCCGCATCAAGCGCAGCCGTGGGATCGCCAGCGCGCTCTTCGTTTGTAGCAATCCCGGCCGAACTGCGCATGCTCACACATGCGCAGTTCGGCTGCCTTGCTTCCCGGTCAGTGGCTTCCCCCCGGCATCTGATTGTGCCGGGGAGGAAGTGCACGGCGGTTCAGGGGATCTATGTGATCCCGCCGCCGCGTGTCTCTTTTGGTGCAGCTTTAAAAAGCCACACTTTGCCCGTGTTTTTCGTCCCCGTGTGGCAGGGGCCACTATGTCCCAAATTTTGTGCCCAGGTGATCATAGATGGTTTAACCACCTCGTCTTGCATATTATAATCCAATAAAAAGGTATACAGTTTCTTTATCAGTTTTTCCTCGGTATATATCCATACTTTGTCTAACTCTGTCGGTTTTTCATAGGTACCTATCTTTTTCTCTTTACTGTATCTTGATTCCAGTTGTAATTGTTCCCACCATGACAAAATAGGGCTTTGTTCTTGCGGCAGCTCTGGTATCTTCAAATTATTTTTGCTGTCTAATAGATCTTCATATCTCCACTTCAGAGGTTTCAAAAATAATGTAGGTTTAATAAATGCTTCCAGTGGAGAAACCCATCTAGGTGTTTTACTATAAAAATGTTGTTTGATTTCTTCCCAGACTTTTATTAATGAGCCTCTGATCATATGCTGTTTAAAATATGCCCTATCTTAAAGGTGTGCCATCCCATTGCCAAATCATGTCCCTCTAATTTTAGTAATCTTGTATTATCAAGTGTTATCCAATCTTTTATCTAGACCATTGAAGCAGCTTTATAGTACAATGCCCAGTTTGGTAGCGCAAAACCTCTTTCTTTTTTATCTTGCAAGATCTTCAGCTTTATTCTAGCTTTTTTTTTATTTCCAAATGAACTTACTTGTGATTTGATATAACTCCTTAAAGTATTTCTGGTTCTTCAAAACTGAAATAGTTTGAAAGAGGAAGATTATTTGTGGAAGAATACTCTTCTAGACCATTGAAGCTCTGCCTCTTTCTTTTTTATCTTGTCCGTTCCATTTCTCCAAGTCTTTCTTAATTTCAAGGAAAAGTTTCTTATAGTTGTCTTCCATTAATGAGCTATAGCTATTTGTTATGTTTATACCCAGATATTTGACTTTTTAACATATCTCGATTCCCAATATTTCTTGCAACTGCTGAATTTGGTCATTAGTACAATTTTTAGTTAATATTTTTGTGTTTTTAATTTTGAAACCTGCTACTTGTCCATATTGCTGTATTAATGCCAATAATTGTTTAACAGAACTATGTGGTTCTTCTAAAATAAAGACTAAGTCATCAGCAAAAGCTTGCAGTTTAAATTCTTCACCTTTCACTTTAAGTCCCCTAATTGATACCAGCAGGGAAGGAAAATTAGCTTACAGTTCTTAGTCTTCGTCTTCTTTGCCAAACAGTGTTTTTTAACTTAAATAAAAATAAAAAAGATATGTAAAGTCCTCTGTGGTTTCCTAGTCTTCACTAATCTTCAATGTGGAGCATTGACTGCCTGACCACAACTTCCTGTTTCGAAGCAATACCAAGTTCGTGTGCGGACCGCTGTCCCCACCGTCTCTCAGTTTGAGCTCCTTGCCCTGAGACCCCCTCCAGGGGCACTCAGCGGGATAAAGTTGGTAAGTTCATAAGGGAAGTCAGGAGGTTCAGCGAGTTTTCAGCAGTGCCCCGAAGAGCGTTCTCGCTGAAACCTGCTGTTGTCAAGACTGGAACCGGATCCTGAGACAAACTTCGTATTTCATCAAACAGGGCAAATAGTAGCTATAAGGGAGGGGAATGCAAACAGGATAGGGGGAAGAGTCAACTCCTTCCCTGTGTCAGTGTCCCATCTGAACCAAGGCCCACACGGTTGTTAATCAGGAAAAAAACATATTAGCAATGTGTTCATGGGCTTCTAGTACTTTGTCTGGGGGTTTTTGGAGCAAGTGCAGGATATAAATCCAAAAGACATTGGGACAATTGCTTTCTAATTATACTTTACTAGTATCATAGGTGTAGACCACTGAAACAAATACAGATTCCTAGAAGTCTTTGATTATGATCCGATCACTTCTGTTTGTTGGTTTCTGGGTTAAGAGTCACTTTATGGGGACAGTCTAGAGATTGCCCATTCTCCTTTAGCTGGTGTCCTCTGCTTAGATATGCCCCAGTTTCCCCATCCCCACCTCTGCTTTTGGGGCTGGAGATTTCTTGAACTACCTTGATTCAGGTTGTTGCACAACAGGGGTGGTAGCAAAGGCCTCATCACCAGGACAAGCATTTAGGGTGACAATGACCTAGTTTCTCTTCTCACCCTTCTTTCCCCAGAACTGCATGAACAAACAGCAACTTCTGGCTGCCATCCGCCAAATGCAGCAATTGCTGAAGGGGCAGGAAACACGATTTGCAGAGGGAATCCGCACCATGAAGCACCGACTGACGACTCTCCAAAACACAGTGACTAAAGCTACTCCAGACCTACCAACTGGTAAAAAAAAAAAAAAGTCTCAACTCATTGTGTTAAATCTAAAATGGGAGGGGGGCAGGGAGATCAGCTTTTTAGTCCTCCTTTGGATGGTTTTTGATTTTTTTTCCTTTTTCAATTAATTTTCAAAGTGATATTTTCCTGCATTCCTTGGAACTTGGTATGTGGAGCAGTAGGGTTGCCAACTCTGGGTTGGGGAACTCCTGGAGATTTGGGGTGGAGCCTGAGAAGAGTAGAGCTTGGGGAGGGGGGGAAGCTCAGCGGGGATGTGATCCATAGAGCCCACCCTCCAAAGCAGCCATTTTCTCCAGGGGAACTGATCTCTGTAGTCTGGAAACCAGTTCCAGGAGAACTCCAGGCCCCACCTTGAGGTTGGCAACTCCAAGCTTTACTTTGTCAGTGCTGGCCCTATTCTATGGCTTTCATGATCTATACAATGGCCAGACAGTTTTCTAACAACATGTAATAACTTCAGAATAAAAGCCCCATGTGGGAATAGATTCTTAAAAACAGAAATATGGATATTTGCAAATATATTATGGAGATATTAAATATATATATATTGAACCTTATCAGTAAGTAAACCAAGAGCAAGTTTCAGAGTTATCAGTTTTCATTGCGGCGTCCTAGCTTTTCAATAAGTGTGCAGCATCTATTTCTGGGGGAACATGATTTTCTAAGACAATAACTGTTCTCTCCCTTTTCTCTATATTTTAAAAATGGAAGATGATTTTGCATCCCACAAAAGGATGGTGCCTCACTAAGGAGCCCCACTTTTATATGCCAATATGCTTTATTTGTTAATCCCAGAGAGACTTGGTAAATACACATCAGTAATAACACTGACAGCCTCCATGAAGAAAGGACTATTATCTCTGTAAGACACCTGTATAAGAAGGATTTTCAGCACTGACACAGAATGCCTTCAACATGGAATGTGAATTAATTAGTTCTGTTGAATTCTTTAGATGGCTCATCCAAAAAAAACCCAACACCACAAATCCACATGGCTCCCATTCAATAGCAAACTCAAGATATAGCTACTTGTGGGATTTGTGAAACAAGCCCCACAGGCAGACAAAGGTAAATGATATGTGCTGAACACACTGAGGTCTTAGGATGTGCTATTAATTTTATTTATGGGAAAGATTTCTAACATAGCACCAAGCAGTTTCAGCAAAAATTAAAATGGAATCTAATTGACAACAATTGGGGTGTGTCAAAAAGATGTAAAATAAAAACCAGTAAGCAACAGCAGTGCAAAATCACTCATATAAGCAACAATAAAACAATTCAGACATATGACTATAAAATAGCAATCAATGAACACACTCATCAGTAACACCAACAATATTAAAAGCAACCATATAAATCCAAGCAAATTAAAATAGCATTATCAGGGAGCAAAAATGCCTAGCACCCTCAGGAATAACACGGTTTTGGAGAATCTCTGGAAGCTTAAGGGAAAGGTGGTATAACAAACAACTGAAGGGGTAGGCAGTCCCAGAGTCTGACAGCCACAACTGAAAAAGCCCTGGTAGCCACTTGAAAAACCTCAGCCTCAGTCCAGAGACAGATAGTACTATTTGCATCCCATTTAGTTCAATCAGGCAAGTAAGTGATGACTAGAAGTGCAATCCTAAACAGAGTTACACCCTTCTAAGCCCATTGACTTCAACAGTCGTAGAAGCCTGTAACTCTGCTTAGGACTGTACTGTAATGTCAACGAGACTTAAGTATGACTAACTGTGCTTTGGACTGGGGCTTTGTTACACTTGGCACGCACCATGAGGCACACAGGATGCAGCTTGTAACAAGCCTTGGCAAGCACAAGTTTTCCAGAACTTGTCAAAATGTGCTGGTAGATGCATAGAACTGGCTGTCCAGTTCATTTCCATGCACCGGCTTTTCAAAACCAAGAACTAGTGGATTTGAGAAAAAGAATTTTCATATTTGGAATTTAAGTAACTGTCTCAAGTTCTTGATCCATTTCCTGATCTCTTTGTGAGTCACCAGTGTAGAGAAATTATGCTCCTCTAGAAACTGAAAGTTGTGTTTCATGTATTCATAACTGGGTCCTTTGTAAAAGTTCTAATGGTACAAGGAACAAGCTGGGGATCAGATATGAAAGGGATACATTTGGAGTAATTACTAAGAAAAAAGATTTTGTACATACTCAGGTAGTCTGTTTTCAGAATAATTATTTTGAGTGCGCCTTTGATATCTATTTTTTGTCTTTTTTGGAGTGGGTCACTGTTGTTTCATGGTATAGGCAAACAAACAACATCCTCAGCATGAATTCAATTAGTAGCCACTAGGGACATAGTAGTCCATACCACAACACACCAGAGTAGTGTGTGAATTTTTGTCTGGGAGCTACTAACCCCTGTATACCCAACTATATTTGTAGTGTTTTGCCCTGCACAAGAAGCCCCTCCAAATGGCAAAAGATTTGGCAGCAAGAACATGGTAGACCATGAAGTTCATTTCACCTGTGATCCTGGATTTCAACTTGTCGGTTCCAGCTCTCGAGTGTGTCAGCTAAATGGCAGCTGGACTGGAGAATTTCCTCAATGCAAAGGTAATTTGTCCTTTTGTTTCTTTGTCCTAGATGCCTTCTATCAGGTTAGCAAACAAGCCTGTACGTGGCATGATTAGAAAAATACCAGCAAGGTAGTGATGCTTATATAAAATATTATTCCTGTTTAGTGTGTAGGATTACTGTGCAAGAATAATTATCAAAACTGTATGCCACACTCACACACACACTGCTTCCTGATCATTTATCAAGCAAGTTCTTACCTCTTCTTTGGCTTATGAAACCAGTTAATAGCACAAAAATGACAGCCTTCTTCAAAGGATACATGAAGAGTTCTTGAACCTTTGTGAGTCCATACATAATAAAGGCAAGGTCAGCTCAATCCAGCTGGCAGCATAGACAGTACTGTACATGGGGCGTCAAATTTCAGAAGAAACCAGGGAAGAAGAAGAAGAAGAAGAAGAAGAAGAAGAAGAAGAAGAAGAAGAAGATTTATACCCTGACCTTCACTCAGAGTCTCAGAGTGTCTTACAATCACCTTCCTTTCCTCTCCACAACAGTGAGGTAGGTGGGGCTGAGAGAGCTCTTGAGAGAACAGCTCCGAGAGAACTGTGACTAACCCAAGGTGGAGGAGTGGGGAATCAAAGCCAGTTCTCCAGATTAGAGTCCACCACTCTTAGCCACTACACCAAACTGGAGAACAGCCGTCCTACTTGCCCCAATATTTTTGAATGACTGAGGGTAGGTAGCCTACCTTCCACAATTTCCCAATTCCCATCTGTTCACTCTGTAAGCTCTAATGGTCCGGAGCAAGCAACACTTCATTCCCCTTCCCCCCTTCTCATTCATATAGCTAGACGCTCTGATGGAGCGGGCAGGAGGAGTTTTCTTGGACAGAGCCAAGGGGTGGTGTGGCAACTGTGGTAGGTGAGAGAAGGTGGAGGATTTTGAGGCCACTGCCCACTGGACTGAAGAAGTCCAATCCCCCACTCTGACATCTCATATGAATTCTTTATACCCAACTACCCACAATCAGGCAAAAGGGATGACACAAGCTTTGATTAAAGGGTTGGTAGTGTGTAAGAAGAATAGATTCTTTTGAACTATGGTGCTGGAGAAGACTCTTGAGAGTCCCTTGGACTGCAAGGAGATCAAATCAGTCAGTCCCAAAGGAAATCAACCCTGACTGTTCCCTGGAAGGACAGATACTGAAGTTGAAGCTCAAATACTTTGGCCACCAAACGAGAAGGGAGCACTCACTGGAGGAGACCCTGATGCTGGGAAAGACTGAAGGTCAAAGAAGAAGGGGACGGCAAAGGATTAGATGGTTAGACAGTGTCATCGATGCAACGAACATGAAATGAAGCAAACTCCGGAGGACGGCGGAAGACAGGAGGGCCTGGCGTGATGTGGTCCATGGGGTCACGAAGAGTCGGACTCGACTGTGGGACTGAACAACAACAAAAGTGTGTAAGCTATGTGCTCTCTAAAGGGTCACTTATCTGGGAAACTGCTAGACTGAGGATGTAATTAAGAACAGAAGAATATGAGAAGAGCTATGCTGGATCAGACCAATGGTCCATCCAGGGCCGGTGCCAGGCTTTTTTGTACCCTAGGCAAGGCTACGACTTGTGCCCCCCCCCCATTGCTAACCAATTTTCAAAAAGAGATTAATTGTAGGAAAAATGAAAAGCACAAAACTTGAAATAGGGAACCACGGTGCCTGCTGGCAACTTTCCTGGCACCTGCCAAGTGCTTTTTTAGAAAGTGGGAGGGGGTAGGTGGCCATTAGCCTGGCAGGTCATCTGATTGGCTGTGCAGATTAAAAGGCACCCTGTTAAACAGGCTTTCTCCCTGCACTAGGGCTGCAAGAGTTATTATTACAGTTATATACATAACCTGGCTCCCTGATGTTGTACCAGCCATTCTGTCACTGTGCCCACCACTCTGTGCCAGAACTCCACAGGTGCCCAGCTCAGAAACGTTGGGGACCTTTGTTTTCCGGTTACTCCCACAGTCGTCGGGAGCCTCTGGCCTTGGCCTCCACTTGCCACCCGCCTCTGTGGAGCCGGGGCTCCTGCACGTGTGGCAGCCCTTCACTAGGCCCCTGACCCCGGGCCAGGCGCTCTGGGGCACTCCACTGGGTGGCCGAGAAGGGGTGCCACAAGCAGGGGGGAGAGGCAGGCCACTGCAGTTATTGAGCAGGACTCTAAGCGCTGCCCAGGGATGCCGGTGGGGGGCGGAGCTCCAAGTGGGACAGCACCGAGCGGCAGGCAAAGCAACAGTGGAGTGAGCGCCTTGGAGGGGCTGGTCGGGCCAATCTGCATGCCCGGAGAGCCATGCCCGAGTGCCCGGCTGCCCCCGCTGCGAGGCTGCTGGGAGGTGCAGCCAGGTGGGCTGGGGATGGCCAACTTGTTGCGGGATGCCAGCAACTTCGGCCCCCAAGCACAGCAGAGAGATGAGTGGCACAGATCGCTGGCTGCTGGGGCTGACTCTGCTGGTGCTGCTGGGGCCAGGTGGGTGGCGGCAGTGGAAGGGGCCTCACTGCGCTACTCCGTGCCAGAGGAGCTGCTGCCGGGCTCAGCAGTGGGCTGCGCCCCTCTGAGGTCTGTGCCCTTGGCAGTTGCCTAAATTGGCCTAATGGTAGCATCGACCCTGGGTCCATCTAGTCCAGAATCCTGTCTCACACAGTGACCAACCAGTTTCTCTGGATGGCCAACAACAGGGCATAGAGGCTGAGGCCTTCCCCTGATGTTGCCCCCTGGCTCTGGGATTCAGAGGATTAGTGTCTCTGAATGTGGAAGTTCCCCTCAGTCACCATAGCTAGTAGCTATTAATAGACTTAACCTCCATGAATCTATCTAATCCCCTTTTAACACTGTTTATTCCTGTGGCCATCACTACATCCTCTGGCAGCAAATTCTACATTTTAATCACTTTCTGTGTAAAGTAGTGTTTTCTTTTGTCTGTCCTGAACCTCATTTCCACATGTATTATTGTGCCTTTAGTTTTTGCTTCTGTTTTGGGGTTTTCCTCTGTTTTGTTTTTTTTTTCTGGTTCTTTTGAGATAACTTTTACCCCAATCTTTTCCTGGAAGCCAATTTCTGAGTCACCTTTTTCCTTGTGTGTAATGGTTCTGTCCATTTCCTTTGCCCTTCCCACTCCCACCCACCTCCAGACCTCTTTTCAATTATCAGACTGTCATCATTGTTTCCTCCCCCCCCCCGACATACTATTGTATTGAAAGAGGAGGAAGAGGAGGAGATTGGATTTATACCCCACCTGTTCACTACCCAAAGGAGTCTCAGAGCAGCTTACAGTCCCCTTTCCATAATGGCAAGCAATCAACAGCCTTTCATAATATAATTTTACCCCTGAAGATGATTCTATTATTCTTCTACCATCAATTTAAAATAGTAAAAGAGTGCTTATTGGTGTAAAGTTGATATTAATCAGTACAATTGATTTTTGAACCAGCATGGCAATTATTCCAAACAAAATCATCCAGATTTCACAGTATGATCTTGTAGATGCACCACAAGTGTCATGTGCTCCTAATACTGCTGATTATTTCAGATCCATGCAACTGTTATTCGTTGTGGCTAAGACTGAAGAGCCAAGCATAAACCACATCCTGCCCCTCTTTATTTCTAATAACAGATGCCAGCATCTGAAAATGATACTGGCATGGCACAAATATAGTAATTACTCTGACATGCTTATTTGGAATCATGCCCTTTTGTCAATGTGTAGTTAATCCAGATTTGGCAAACAAGGAAATTATACATAATTACGCAGTTAAAAATTAACAGACATTTGGATTTGTGTATATATTTTAACTTACGAAACAGTGTGTTAGTCTGTGGTCAGAACACATTACAGGATTTCCCCACATTTACAAGAGTTTTGTGAGGTTGCTATCATATTGTCATGAATGGGTTGATCATGAGAGGTAGGGATCAAGAGATGCCTTATGGGAGTCTGATAAAGAACACGTTGTGAGTTGGAGGAAGGTGATACCCACTGGCATGCAGAATCCCCTTTCCGGGAGCCTGCTGGAGAACGGCAGATCTACTGTGTTGTAGGGATGCTGCTTTGCTTCCACCTCTGTTCTAGGTAGTATGGCTCCAGGAATGTCTCACTGCTCAGGGACGTGGGGATTGTGAGCCGCCCTGAGCTCGCTCGCGGGGAGGGTGGGCTATCAATTAAAATAATAAATAAATAAATAACACTAATAAGCATTCTCGATCAAATCAATCCTGAACTCTCCTTGGGAGCTAATATGAGCAAACTGAGGCTGTTGTACTTTGGTCACATTATGAGAAGACAAGACTCACTGGAAAAGTCACCAATGCTAGGAAAATTTGAAGGCAACATGAAAAGAGGAAGGAGGAGGAGGAGGAGATTGGATTTATACCCCACCCTTCACTCTCAGAGTGGCTTATAAACTCCTTTCCCTTCCCCTCCCCACAACAGACACTCTGTGAGGTAGTGGGGCTGAAAGCGCTCTTTCAAGAACTGCCCTTTCAAGAACAGCTCTGACAGAACTATGGCTTGCCCAAGGTCATCCAGCAGCTGCAAGTGGAGGAGTGGGGAACCAAACCTGGTTCCCCCAGATTAGAGTCTACACACTTAACCACTACACCAAAGCCTGTGCACTTAACCACTACACTACACCCAACATGCAATCTATTGGCTCAATAAAGGAAGCCATGGCCCTCAATTTGCAAGACCTGAGCAAGGCTGTTAAAAATAGAATATTTTGGAGGTAATTAATTCATAGAGTCACCATAAGCCAGAAGTGACTTGACAATGCTTAACACACACTCACAATAAGCATTTATTTTGGAGTGTTCAAAAAGCTGTACATAGCTTACTGCAATAATTCAGTACTTCAGGGGCCGTTTGCCAGATGCAATCACAGAGGGCAGATTGCAAAGGTCTTCCAGTCCATGTGCACCACAGGTGTAGAACTGGGAGGACATTTCCCTGCAGTGACCCAATAAGTATGGATGGAATTCCACTGTTCTCTCTCCCAGAAGTATTTGGCAGAATACTTGATAGCTACCGGTAAGTGTCAGATTCTTGAGGTTTACATGAAATTTGCTCTAACAGATTAAATGGGTTTTTGGTTAGCTAAAGCTAGCCCGATCTTGGCAGATCTTGGAAACTAAGCAGGGTCGGTCCTGATTAGTACTTGGACTGGAGACCACAAAGGAAATCCAGGGTTGCTACTCAGTGGCAGCCAATGGCAAACCACCTCTGAATGTCTCTTGACTTGAAAACCCTATGGGGCCACCATAAGTCTCCTGCAACTTGAGGGCACTTTCCACCTCACAAACTGATAAAACTCTTCAAAAGCCCTTCGTGTTCCCTCATGGCAGCTACAGAAGACCAGAGTGAACAGATATAGAGATTCTGAAGGTTCCCTTCAGGCCACTAGAGGAGACTCCTCTCACCTTTTTGGCTCCCCTCAAAATCTGGTGTCCTTGGCTATCACCTAGGTCTGCCTAGTGGTGTCGAGCTGGCCCTGAAGAACGTGTATTTAAAATACTGGCATATCTGATGCAGGATCATCCTGTCTGCTATTAGCAGGAGTGATGATTTGTCTCAGATAAGCTATTCTAGCTAGGAATTGGATGTTTTCATTATTTGGATTATGTACTACCATTTGAAAAGAACAGGAAGGACTATATAGTATATAAATAAAATTCTTTCCATTCAATATTGGCCCTTTCTCAAACATCACCATTTTAAGGGAGAATTCTTAAGCACTGACATGAGAAGCGTATATTTCAGAGGAAGGGTGTATAAGACAGTCTCTTTTCCCATATGCATTGTAATAAAATGGCTGCCAGGCAAAGGCAGCAGTACCTTAAAATGGCTGCCAGTCTGGTAGTCCTCTGGAGGGGCTAGGCTTGCCAAGTCCCCCCAGGGGGTGGGGAAACCCCCACCCCAGAGGCCCATTCCCCGCCGCTGGCAGATCGGGCCCCGGGGGGGGAACCACACCCCGACGTGCCCGTCACCCGGAAGTGACGCGATCACGCGCCGGGCACGCTAGGGGCGGGGCCACGGTCATCCGAGGGAAAACTCTATGGTTTCCCTCAGATGGTCCCCCGCTGTGGCTCAAAATCATTTTGAGCCGGGAGTCCCCTACTGCAGCTCAAAAAACACTTGGTAACCCTACACAGGTCCCATTGGTGGGTTTAAACTTCCCGCCAAGGTTCCCATTGGTGACCACTTGAGGTTTCAGGATCCTAGTCCCTATTGTCTCTGAGAGCCAAGCTCTGGTACAAGTCGCTGACACCTGGTGGCGGTTAGCAGACATAACACTCAGCCTAGTCTTGGCCTTCGCCAGAGCTTGAACAGCAGCTTCAAGGGGTGTGTACAGGTGGGACTCCTGCTACCAACACTCCGTGGTCAGTCCAGGCCACTATAAATTGTGGTGGACAGCCAGGAGGGTTAGCAGTATTCGTGACCAGTCCTGAGGAGGGCTAGAGTTTCTCTCCAACAAGGAGAGGGAAAGCAAATCCTGGCCTGCAGCCGCCCACTATAGAGGTAGAGAGGGTGTGTGTAGGGGACAGAGGAATTGCTGTTTACTTCTGTTTATTTTCTGTGACTAACTTGTATATAAAATATTTTTTTTTTAATTATAAAGCCTGGTAGTGCCTTGACCACATAGTCCTCCCCACTTGGCACGTTACCAGAGGAAAGGGAGGCCAGGGAACTCAAATGGGCCTAAATCAGAGGGGTTGCCAACTCTCCAGGGGGTGCCCAAAGATTGAGATATCCACTTTCCTGTGTTGGGAAATCAGCCAGAGGGGTCTCACTGTTCCTCTATGAAGGTGGTGTCCATTCAGTGAGTGGTGGCAGCGACAGAGGAAGAAAATAGCCCCACCAGGTACGGTGGGCAGGCAAAAATGGGCTTGTGAGCCACAGAACGGCTATTCAGTCTCCCAGGGCTGAGGGCAGGTCCCCGTTTCATCACATGCATCCACGTTGTTGACTAAGAAATTGTTAATGCAAAGAGTCTTGTCCTGGTCTGTGTGATCAAACTGTCACGCACTCATCCTTGGGGCATTTACACCATCCAGTCCCCCCTGCACAATGAGAAGGCTGCTTGTTTAAAAGTAGATTCCCACCTCATGGTGAAAAATGCTAATGAGCTATTTGAGCCATGCAGTCACATCTCTCTGCATTGCTATAAAGGCAGAAGGCCACCACTCTTCAGGATATGAAAGATTCCAAAGAGATTAGGCTACATCATCCTAGCCAAACAGACAGCCTTGATTCTAGTGAGCAAACAGCCAGCCACCTAATCTACCAAGGGTCTTTTTTTCACAATGTCTCAATTGAACTACAAAAGTTTTGGCAGATGTCCTCCAGGAAGGAAAAATGGCACTTGTTCCCTTTAGAACACCTGGGCAGTGATTGTTGCTGTGGCTTGCATTCCACCTACCACACGTGCTTAGCTTACCTCCTCCCATTGCCTAGCCCAGGTGTCGGTAAGGCCCAATGCACATGGCTCACCACAGAGAGCCAGATGAGAATCTTCACTCAATGGAAAGTTGGGGGGGAGGGGGAAGAATGAAAGCTCCTTGGCTGCTTGTTCAATCTTTTCATGGTCTGGTGACACCCAATTATTTAGAATATTCTATTGATGAGCAGGAGAGCTTGGCTTCTGCCAGATGCCATTGTAACCCACAAAGTATTCACCGCCTGCTTCTTCAAGGACATTCCAGTGAACTAATTATTTTGGTACATAATACACCAGGGAGAGGTGGAAATCTTGACTTCCTTGGGATGGACCACTGCGGCTATTCTCAGTTGTGTTCGGCTTCAACTGTTGCAGCTTTAGATTTATTTTGATTCATGAGCATTTTTAAAGACTGTTTTTAATCAAAAGGCAGGATTTGTCAGTGCTTTAATAATAAAATTAGGTGAATAGGAACTGAGGAGCAATCTGGTCTTTCCTTGCTAACAAAGGAATTCAGTGGGATTCTTTTTCTTCTGTTCAGTTTCCTTTCATTCTTTGATGTTTCCAAAGTCTGAGGAAAATGCTTGACTCTGTGGGAAGTTTCCATGTAGTAAATATATTCCTGGGAGTGAAGGTGGTTTGGTATAGCCTGATCTTGTTTTATTCCTGGGAGTGAAGGTGGTTTGGTATAACCTGAGAGCTTGTCTGATCTCAAAAGTTAAGCAGAGTCAATACTTCGATGAGAGACTGCCAAGGGAGATTCTGCAGAGGACAGCAATGGCAAACCGCCTCTGCTTCTCACTTGCCTCGAAAGCCCCTTGCTGCAGTCACCATAATTTGGTTGTGACTTAACAGCACTTGCCTATGTAAATATATTCCCAGTGGCTAACACAGGGAACACTCCTTGAATCAGTGCTGGAGAGTACAGCGCTGCAAATTAGTGTAGAGGAGAAGCAAGTACATTGTACACAGCCCTGAACATCCTCAAAAAAAAGAGGCAGGTTGAAAAGTTAAAGATTACTCCAGTGACACTCGAGAGTATCAAAAATATTCCAGTTTAAGCCTTCCTGAGTCAGAGCCCACTTCATTAGATGCACTAACAAAAGTATTCCAACATAAACTTTCATGAATCAAAGCACATTTCATCAAATACATCTGATGAAATATGCTCTGATTCATGAACATTTATGCTGGAATACCTTTGTTAGTGCATCTAATGAAGTGGGCTCTAACTCAATGCAGAAAAATGTGTAGTTTTTCTGCAAATGGCTAACACAGCTAACCCTCTAGAATAAAACTGTAATTATATATATATACACACACACTAGCGTATTGGCACTTTCCTGCTCTCCCATTGGTTGTGCTGTGTGCTCCATCAGCCATTGGCCTGTCAACTGCCACTGAAGAGTACTCACGTGTCATTGTCTGGATGCTGGGTCTGCTCCTCTCCCCCACCCACTGCTGCCTTGACTACTCTTCCTTGTCTAAATAAACTGCCAAAATGGCTGTTTCTCCCAAGGAAGATGCTTTAGGTCCTCCTGCTACTAAGCTAACTTTCCCTTCAGTGGCTGTTACTAGGCAACCACGTTTGGTTCTGTCAATAAAAGGTGGTGGGGGAGGAGGCCCTTTCCAGGCCTATTTTGGCCTTTGAGACACAACTCATTGGAGCTAATCCTGACTAGGGTTACCAGCTACAGGTTGGGAAATTTCTGGAGATTTTGTAGTGGAGTCTATGGAAGCCAGAGTTTGGGGAGGGGAGCTGAATAGAATGGTGCATGAATAGAATGCCGAATAGAATGCCATAGAGTCCACCCTCCAAAGCAGTTATTTTCTCCAGGGGAAGAGACAGATCTGTTGTCTGGAGTTCAGTTGTGATACCAGGCAATTTTCAGGCTCCACCTGGAGGTTGGCTACCCTAGGCCTGGCAGCACCCTCTTGGTGACTTTATGCCATGTGACTGGCATGACTTAACTAAGCCTAGCTGCTTGCTCCTGTTCACCAGTAGCAGCCCCCCTATTACAACCACTGTGATGTAGCAATTAGCACTTCAAAACAGGGTCTGCCAGACCCAAGTTCTTGCTGTAGAAGCTGGCTGGGTGATTTTAGACCACTCACAGACTTTCAGCCTAACCTACTTCACAGGGTTGTTGTACAGATTGAAAGGGGGAGGGGAGAATGATGTAAGCTGTTTTGGTCCCCACTGCAGAGAAAGACTGTACTTTTCCTAGGTAGAGGCTGCAGGGAGGGGGGAGGAGATGGAAAGCTTAAGTCAGAGGGGCCGATAAAGGTTGGTTGATGGTTGGCTGGGAAGGAGATAGGGTTGTCAACCCCAGGTTGGGAAATTCCTGGAGATTTGAAGGGTGGAGCCTGGAGACGGTGGGGTTTGAGGAGGGGTGGGACCTCAGACAGGTACGCTGGCATAATTTCCACCCTCCAAACCAGCCATTTCCTCCTAGGGAACCATTATTGTCAATCTTCAGGTGAGGGCTGGAGATCACTCAGAATGACAACTGCTCTTCAGATGGCAGAGATTAGTTCCTCTGGAGAAAATTGTGGACTCTGTGTAATTATACCCAGCTGAGGTCAGCACAGCAAATTGATGCTGAGTGCCCAAGGCCGGGGCACCCACCCAGAGCCTCTTTCTTGAGCTCATTGTATTTATTTCCACAATGGGCCTTATTCCTATTAGATAAATAAAGATAGAGCTCCACATTTTACAGACCCAAAGTCTTCTGGCCAAAGGCTAATGGCTTTTCATGAGGAACTTTGAAAGCAGCTCATGGGTTTTTTTGAAAACAAAGCACATAACTCTTTGTACTTTAATTGCTTCTACTTAGGTATCAGTGAATGCACAAGTCATCTATGCCAGAATGGTGGGACATGTGTAGATGGAGTTGACCAGTACAAATGCATTTGTCCACAGGAGTGGACTGGTACCAATTGCCAATATCAAACACAGACAGGTATGTTATTTGCTTAGGTAGGTACTAGAGGCAGAAGAAAAAATATTTAAACCTCACATCCCATTCAAACAAATGAAAGAAGCTAATCATGTATCTGTGGATATAATTACCATGTGGTATTTGTGCCACATCATGTCCTTATTTGAATAAGTTGCACAGGAGGGCAGATCCCTGTTTTATCTGGTACACATCAATGCTCCCTCTAAGCTGTGTAGTCTTGTGAGCAAAGATTCTACTTTGCAAGCTACTGACATTAAAGTTGTGAGCGAGCGATTTGGCTGCTGCATAAATTAGTCTGCTCTGGAACCATCCTTCCTGAGCGAAGACAAAAATGTGTGAGCCGAAGGATAAAAAACTGTGAGCTAGCTCACACTAACTCAGCTTAGAGGGAACACTGGTGCACACACCTCATTTTCCCATCAGTTGCAATGATTCTAGGAGGTCCAAGAGGAGATTTCTTCTCCTTGTCTGTCCAGCCTTTGGAGATAGATCAAGATGGGTAGCCATGTTAGTCTGTCTGTAGCAGTAGAAAAGAGCAAGAGTCCAGTAGCACCTTAAAGACTAACAAAATATGTGGCAGGGTATGAGTTTTCGTGAGTCACTGCTCAGATAAAGCTAGAATGGGAGTCCATTTGTCCTATTTATCTCCACGCCTATTACCCCTCTGTATATCTCACCTAAATCCAATCACACTTGCTATTGTCATTTGCCTACTAATGTCATTTGCCTGCTAATGTCATTCGGCACCTGAAATCACTCCTCTTTCCAATAAATAGGACAGATGGATTTCCATTCTAGCTGTATCTGAAGAAGTAAGGCGCGCCCACAAAAATGCCCATCCCCTGCCACATATTTTGCTAATCTTTGGACTCTTGCCCTTTTCTACTGTCCAACCTTTGATCTTCTTCCACTTCATCTCAGCAAGTTTGCTGCTCTTGTGTACTACTGAATTCCATTTCCATTCCTATCCCCCTGTTCTTGCAACTGGAAATTTTCTAGGACTGCCTTAGCTCAAAAGCAGCATGACACACCAGAGCATCTAACTATTATTGTTGTGTTTGGCTGGCTCTTCCATCCAGAAAGACACATGCTCAGAGCAGGAGGCAAACTCGTTGTTGTTGTTGTTAATGGTTCCTGTTGTCTCCCTTATTTGTTAGTGCCACCAGCATGGAGTGTAACAAATGATCCAGCTTTTAGTCGCAAGCCACGCTGTGCCAAATTTGACCGGATGCAACATTGCAGCTGTGAACCAGGATTCCATATGAGTGGCACCGCAGAAAACAGCATCTGCCAGGGTAAGCGATTGATGGAATGGTGCATCTCAAGAATCACCAGTGTTGCTGGATCGGTAACTGAAAGTTGCAGGAGACAGATTTTTTGAGCTGCAGGAGCTGCTTCTTATGAGCCGCAGTCATTCAATATTCTTCTGCCATTACAGTGCCTGAAAATTCTATTCCTCATAAAATCTAGACTGTCCCATCAGTCTGAAATCTGGCACATTAAGGATACATGTTGTTTTATTTTTATTGTTTTCTGTTTCCCTTTGCTGGATTTTTGATGTTGATCAGCACAGTTGGCTATAGGAATGTTATATTCCTGCCCCTTATATTATCTGCTAAAATGTAATTGACAACACATAACCACCAGCAACATAATCTTCAAAAAACACCAGACAACAGCAAAACTAGTAAAGGTATGTTTGTTTTTGTAATTTATTGTTGTTTTTTATTTTATGCTTTAAATTATTTATGTCTTTGGTTTTCAGTTGCCATTCTTTTTATTGTGTGCTGCCTGGTGAATCAAGTTTGGTTAAGAGTGTAGGGTATAGACACATAAAGTAAATAGCAGGGATATGATAGATGAGAGGGAAGAAAGAGGAAAACTAGGGATAGGTGTGAGACAACGCCTTAGGCTTATGCATGCTTAGAGTTACAACTGTGTGTCTACTTGGAACTTGGAGGGAAGTATCAATATGTTCAATGAGATTTTCACCCAGATTGCATGAACATATAATTGCAGTCTTTGTTTGCAAGGGACTAAAGGGTTAAGTCATAGGCTCCTCATAAAGCTAGATTTTGAAGACAGTAACTGCTGATGGCAGAAGCCACACTCCTTGTTTGTTGCCCTTGGCTTTGAACTGGAATAAATGTAGTTCAATTGAGTATATTGGCACCTAGAGATAAGCCTTGAATTAGCTCACATCACATTGGAATCAGGTAGACACTAAAGCTTCCTTGTTAAGCCCTACCTGGCCGGTTGTTGTAGATTATCAGCTCAAAAAGGTAACAAAGCCTGATCCTCTGAAGCTCCACAGACACCAATGCCACCCCAGAGGACATCTGCAGCAGCATGCTGGACCTGATATGTCAGCATGGACCACTGATGTCAGGGCACCATGGGGCTTTCTGGACAGGTGCTGATCTTTCTGTAGAGTCTAGAATAAGAACTGCCTAAGTCCAAAGTGATTCACAAAACCAAAATAGGACCCACAGTAAGTAGGAAATACCAAAAATCAGCAAATCCCATGGTACAGACGATTATAAAATATCTCAAATAATTTTTATATTTTTTGTTTTATATTTTTACAATTAATTCACCATATATGATTTAATACATAGAAAGCATCATATATTCAAACATCTAAGCAGCGTCTCTTAATATATCACAAGAGATACTGCGCAACCCCTTTATTTGAGATATTTTATAATCGTCTGTAGCACGTCTGTAGTGAATCAGACAGACTTGTACATCAGGGTCTACCATCTAGCAACCTTTTCTGATCCCTCCTCTTTGCATCCAAAACTGGCACTATAGCACCTGCCTGCCCTCCTTCTGCTTTACTGAGCATTCAAGATGGTGCCGGTACCTAGAGAGGTCGCTTCCTCTCCTCTAGGGTAGCACCCTCTTTTTCCAGACGATGTTACCCTAGAAACAGGCATAGACAGTAGTTTCATTTCCAAAGTCAAGGGATGTCAACGGGGGAGCAGTGGCCATTTCCCTCAGGGAACATACCCCTAGAGGGCTGCTGGGTGCCAGGAACCAGCATAACCAAGCTCTAGTAACTGTGTCAAATCCTCAGGGGCTTCCCAGCTCAGACCATTAATTGGCAACCATAGTTGGTATAAGTTCACCAGTTGTCTTTTCCTGCACTGCTGTCAGTGTTTAGGAGGAAGCAATTGGTGAGCTAGTATTTGCTGTTTGTACCACTGAGCGGAGTGACCCCTGCAGAGCTGGCTTGTGGCACCCCAGGGACCACTCAGTTTGGCTTGTTTCAGGATCTCTGTGAGCAGGGGTAACCATTTGTGGCTGGAGAAGAGAAAGAGTCTAGCATCCAGGCAACTTACCTCGCATCTTAAATTTTTCAGGGCAAGAGTTTGAAATTTCTAATTTGCCTTGGCTAGCCCTGTCCAGAGGATGCAGAGTTGTCGTATCGTCACTACCATTATCCATTTTCATTTGCCTCCCTGGACATATTGACAAGGAAGGATGTAAGGATGTAACAGCACAAAAGCAAGTTCCATCCTTCGTGTTCCCCCATAAGAAGACATTGTAGGCCAATAGTTTAAGATGATGTTTGAGTGGCTACAGATCAGATGTGGGCAATGTCTTTTTAAACATTAATTCTCAAATATGAAACTTCTAGACATGATACCTAACTTGGATCTTCTGCATCAGGGATCTGGCTGCTTCAGCTATTACCATCTTAGCAACTCTGCTCCAGCTTTTAAAAGCAATTTCAAAGGAACATGGCTTCAAAGCTTTGGTTACATTCTATTAGACTACATTCCAGTAGATGAGTACCAAGGGCTGTGATAAAATTACTTGTGCTTCATAGATCTGGAATACAGACTCCTCGTGGTGATCAAATACCACCAGGAATGGGGCTATCCAGATATTTATTTCCACTCATAAAATGAGCTGTTTGTCCAGGCTCTGCAGCATAATGGGATGGTATCACTTTTTCCTCCTTGCAGATGTGAATGAATGTGAAGTTTACAAGCTGGAGGGAGCCCCTCGTCTCTGTATGCACACCTGCATCAACATTCCAGGCTCATACCAGTGCTCCTGCCCCAGTGGATACAGTGTCTTCAGCGATGGGAAAAGCTGTGAAGGTGACACATTGCTTTACAATTGCTAAGTGTATAACAGATGGTGCTTTGCAGGAATGAAAGAAGCATGGCAGAGGGGTTAGTTTCAGGTTTCCTTCAGAGCTTTTAGGTGATGAAGAACTGCTAGAAGTGTAGGATTCACATGCAGAGCCTTTATTTTCCATCAGAGCTTAATTTGACTGCAAGCCCATTTTTTGTTTTCAGAAATGTGGAACCTGTTTTTTTGTCATAAGATCATTTTTTGTTTTCAGAAATGTGGAACCTGCTTTTTTGTCATAAGATAACAAGCAAAGTGGGATACAATGACATAATAACAGATAAAATTAAAACAACAAAAACAATCGACAACCAGAAACAGCAACAGTGAGACCGATTCCCCACAAACAGCTGTGCCGCCATCATTCTTCTGTTTCCCCCGCTTGCATCGGTCAATTTGATACTATTCGCTGCGCAGCGACATTTTGATCTGAAGCTCCCCCTAATTTCCCCCACGTCTTCTTGATCTCAAAAAACAAGGATTGAGAAGATGCAGGGGAAATCAGGGGGAGCTGTGGGTCAAAATGTGGCTGCACAGCGAATAGTGTGAAACTGACCAGTGCAAGTGGGGGAAACAGAAAAGCAACGGCAGCACAGCTGCTTGTGGGGAATCTGTCTGAGACTAGTGCTAAAAGCCAATAGTGAGCAACAGGGCATAAAACTAAACAGCAGTCATTAAAACCTCAAAATCAACAAGTGGTCACCCTCACTAAAACGTTGGAACAGAGTCAAACAACAACAAAACAGATCAGCTAATAGACCATCCAAAGCCCTCTGGAACATAACAGAATCAAACCACCCAGAAGGCTGGTTAAGGCTTTTGTTTTGTTTTGCTTTGTTCTGGAAGGCTTTTCATGGTATTATCATTTGCCCTGTCTTCTGGTCCTTACAGAGCTACAAACTCAGGACCTGAAAAGGAAAGCTGAAACATTGCCTGCTCTCTCCAACAGGACAATCCCCAGACTTCTAACAGTGTTTCAGGAGTTCAAAGCACTTTACATAAAACAACACTGTGAGGTAAACCAGAATTATTATCCCCTTACTGAAGACAGTGGCAGAGTCTGAGAAACAGTGGTTTCCTAAGGACACCTAATGAAGAAACAGTGGTTTCCTAAGGAACTGAGGAAACAGTGGTTTCCTAAGGACACCTAGTGAATTCCTGGCTGAGAGGAGATTTAAACTAGTAGAGCCTCATGCTCTTAGGAGGAGGAATCTGGAGCCCCTCCCCCACACTGCAGTCTGGATCCAAATCAGGCCCCTGTGGTGCTTGGGAAGTTCGTTCCCACCAGCAGCTGTCTGACTGAGGTGAATGAGAGTTGGGTTGGGGAACCCAGACTGACTCAGGAAAAAAGTGTCGTGTCTAGTTTAATGCGAAAGACAAACTAGATGGGACAGTGGCACAAGCCATGGGGGAGGGGGCAATTTAAAGCACAACATGAGCTGGCAGAATGGGGCTACAGAACTGTACCTCTCCACAAGTTTTCTCTTCCAAAACCACTTCTCCCAACGGACATCCTGGACAAGAAGCAAGCCCTGCTGGGGGAGAGGGGAATAACAGCTGTTAAGAAGAAGAATTTTCCAAGAAGACTCATTGCTCTTTGTCATTGCCCTGATATCATTCACAGTCATTCTCAACAACACAGGCCTAGGATACTAGCTTTCAAAGACAGACCCAAGGATTTCACATTTATTTATTTATTTATTCAAATTTGTACCCTGCCCTCCCCGCAAAGTAGGCTCAGGGCGGCTATCGTGTATGGATGATTTGAAAACATATAGAAAGTCATCATCAGAGATTGATTCTTTGCTAAATACAGTCTGAATATTCAGCAAAGATATAGGAATGGAATTTGGCCGTGATAAATGTGCAGCATTAGCACTGAACAGAGAGAAGATAGTTGAACAAGGAGGAATCAAGATGCCAAACAACAGCAACACAAAAACACTGGGCTTTGAAGAAAACGACAAATATCATGGAATTTTGGAAGCTGACAACATCAAGCATACCCTTGTTAAGAAAAATACAACCAAGAAGTACTACCAGAGAGTTAAAAAGATATTGCAGACAAAATTAAATAGAGGCTGTGGCAGAACGGGCCCGCGTCAGCTGGCAGACCCTGCTCTGCCCACCCCTCCTTTGCCTGGCCTGGCACCTGAAGGGGCAGTTTTTAACCACTGCCTCCGGGTATTGCTGCCACCACTGTCCCTGTTTTGGGCTCTGGTCAGGCGGGACAGCCTCCTAACCTCCCTCTGATGTCACTAGGAACCCACCTTGGGGCTTCCTGGTAATCTTTGGGGCTCCCCTGGAGAGTTGGCAACTGACCGTTTTGTCCTTATTCTCCTCCTTAGGGAGTCCCCAACCCACTCTTAGCGTGTCCAAGCGGCTGGGGGAACTATGTGGTACAGAGGGTACAGTAAAAGAATTTATTTTGAAAACACTTAACTATATACAGGCATATTAACAGTGAACTGAAGAATTAAAATAAAGGTGGATAATAAATCGCTCCATCTCTCCCTTCACTACACATACCCTGTCTAGATGGTCTGCAGGGCAGGCACATGACTTGTTTTCAATGGAGGAACTCCACAACTCTCAACATGGCCTCTGCCTCCTGCAGTCTCCAGCCGACAGCCTGACTGGCTCCAGACTTCAGGCAGACTGACCTCAATTTTCACAGACTAGCTTCCCGCCAAAAAGCTCCACTATATCAAACAGCCCTTCCCACCCAGGAAGTGGCTTTCCCTCCAGCAGCATTCTGGGGCAAATCTCCTCACAGCCTTGATGGACTTCCTGTCCTCTCTAGGGAGCTGCCCTCTGACTGCTGGTTGGAATAAGGAGGGGGGGGAAATGAGGAGGAGACTAGGCCAAGACCTACCTCAGGTTTCATGGTCTCCTCTTATCTGGCCCACACCAACTTAAACATATACATAAAATGGTGTTTCTCCACAGAGGCCATGGGGACTTTCAGGGAAGGGAAAGAAGAAATAGTGGGGTAGGGGAAATGAGAGTCTGTGTAGGTCCCTCGCTTGTATCCTATAAAACACCCCTTTGTTGCAAGCTCCTGCTGTACCTCTCAAATGTTATCAGGAATTGGAAGGACTCCCATACTGACACCCAAGTTGGTCCACCATTTGCCTCCTTTCTCAGTAGCCACACGCAGCATTCCCAGGCCTGACAGTTACTCCTGCCTGTTACATCAAATACCCCTGATGCTACTGAATGCAGTAAAAAATATGACAGTAAGGACTGGGCTTCCAAAATGCCGTGCAGAGTTTCATGGCAGTGTGTAATGCACTATTAAAAATACTAGCTGTGAATACTAAAGAGAGCAAGAATCCCAGACAAGGTATGCATTGTAATATAGTTGAGGTATGTGGGGAGGTCTGAAGGTGAAGTGCCAAGAACTGCTGGGAATTGAATAGCGATATTGTATCCATGAAGCATGCATTCTGTGCTCTTGGACTGCTTTAGAAAATCCCTTCAGGTTTTCACGAAACAGAGCTAGTTGCTGGATTTTAAGAAAGCAAGCTTTACTGCCTATTTCGTAAGCCAGTTACTCTATAGTATTTCAATGTATTGCTTACCAGGGCTCTTTTTGTAGAAAAAGCCCAGCAGGAACTCATTAGCATAATAGGCCACATCCAACAGCAGGAACTCATTAGCATATTAGGCCACACCCCTGACAGCACAGCTCATTAGCCCATTAGGCCACACCCCCATGTCACCAAAAGTGTGGTCATCCAGCCACACCCACCTTTTGCTTCTTATTCTGTTCACCTTGTTTGTTGTCAAAACCCAGGGCTTTTTTTGTAGCAGGAACTCCTTTGCATGTTAGGCCACACACCCCGAATGTAGGCAATCCTAATGAGATTCTGCTGTTGGGTGTGGCCTGTTATGCTAATGAGCTCCTGCTGGGCGTGGCCAACTCAGGAGCCAGCCGGAACTCCATTCCTGTGCGTTCCTGCCCAAAAAGAGCCCTGTATATATCCCATCATTTTTTCAGGTAGCTCAGAAAACCGACACGAGGGGTTATCTCATTTTAACATGACTACAGGGCTGTGAGGTAGGGTAGGCTGAGACAGGACGATTGGCTCAGATGCACTTCTTGAGCTTCATGACTGAGTTGGAATTTGAACACAGATCTCCCCAATCTCATACTCTGTCCACTGCCCCTTGCTGGCTTTCCGCAGGCCCTCTCAAATCGGGAAAGCAGACTGGCCAGTCCTTTGGATCAATTTGAGCAGCAGCAGCAGCGCAAACCCACAGTGACATGGGTCTTTCCCCAATGATAGCACAACAATGACAGTATGCGCTTCTGTTGTAGGAATGTCATGTCTTACTCTCACTTAAACTAAATGGGGTTTGAAAATGCAATTCTCCCAAGGGATTTTTTAAACTGGTAAATAACAGGATCAGGGGGCTCCCAACAGCAGTCCCCCAGCACCATCTTCTGATTTTGGTTGACAAGATCTTGATCCACCAGATCATGGTACCCCCAATTCCCATCTGATCCAACTTGATCAGAAGGATACTATATCTGATGGCATCAAAAGCCAGCAAGAAGCCGAAGAGTATCAGCAGCTGCACTCCACCTATCTTCTGATGAAGATCACCAGAGTGACCAGAGCAGTTTCAGCTCCAAAGTTACAACAGAAGCTGATAATCTGTTGACGTCAAGAAAGGCCAGTGTTGTAAAAACAAAAATGCTTGAGTGCCTTGCCCAAAGAGGGGGTAGTTAACAATAGAATCCTAAATGGAGTAACTGCATAGGATTGCATTGTAATTGTGCAATCCCAATAACACTTTGCTGGGTGTAAACCTCACTGAAGTGGGACTGACGTCTGAGTGGACCTGCTTAGGATAGCTCCCTAGGTCACTTAAGCTTCAATGGGGCTTCTTCAGGAGGGGCCAACTGCTAACCTCAAGACAGTTGGGACCATCCTCTTCCTTAAGGAAGTTTTATCTGCTCCTTGTACCCTCTGACCAGGTGAAATTAACCATGACTAGCAAGAGTTGAATAGTGATATGGAGAATGGGCTCAGTGGCAGAGAACATACATTGGATACAGAAGGTCCCCCATGTTCAATCCCTGGCATCTCCAGTGAATGGCACTCAAGTAAAGAGAGACTCTGCCAGTCACAATAGACTGTACTGAGCTAGATGGACCAATGGTCTGATTCAGTACAAGGCAGCTTCATCTGTGATAGGATGCACTTCTGTAGAGTAAGCTTCTCCATATCCTCTTGCCATGGTAGTTGAAACTGCAATCTTGACTAATCTGGAATGTTAATATACTGATAATAACCGGCTGCAATATTGAAGCCCTGGAACAGGTAAAACCATCCATTCTCTGAAATGCCTAGGAAATATGTCACAGTGAAGTTATCTGAGTTCATATAGTCAGGAGCCTGATGTAAGGGCCTCCTCACAACTTGAGACAATTCTGCATGGACATAATGGTGGTGGAGAATGAGTCACACTTGGTGAGTTTAACATGTGTTCAAGTCTTTTGCCAACCCACTGAGGACAAAGACGGCTCTGCGGGCTAGAATAGAATGTCTAGGAGTGACTGTGTCAAGTGCCCCAACTCCTCCGCTAATTCCAGAAGTCAATCTGGGCTTTGACAGGAGTGACAACAATGTCATCAAGAACCTCCCCAAGGGCAGTCTGGAAACCATCCAGATCTGGGACTGGATGACATTAATTAATATACATTTGAGAGGGATAATTCTGATTCAAAACCTACAATTTCATTGGTAATAAAGTAATATATAAGTTAATTTCACCAATAAATCAAGACTTTCAACCTTTCTTTAACTACAGTTCTCCCATGTGAAAGCATCAGATGAAACAATTTTTAAAAAAACAACTGTTGTAGATATGACGGACTGGAACTTTTAAGTAGACTTTCTGTATGCCATGCTTCTTTTAAAAAAGATACTTTTTTTGTAGAAATGATTGGCTAGACCTAATGATAACAAACTAGAACTAAAAGAGGCCTTTTCTCTTGACATGAGAATGAATGCTGTGTACTCAGGACTGACTTGCACTGCAGTGTGAAATCTATGCAGACCATGATTATAGAAAATAACCCAGACCACCGTGTTGACCTGTTCCATAAGGGTCAGGGTCTCAAAGGAGCTCGGGACTAAAGTATATTCACTTAGCTGCAGCAAGCATTTGCAGAGTGAATTTAACATTTATTACACCTATAGCCCATCTTCCTCTCATTCATTTATCCCTGCTCCCCAGTGGGCACCCAAAGCCATTTATAACACCATTTTCCCTGCCTCCATTTTATCCTCACAACAACCATGCTGTGGGTTAGGTTAGACTGAGAGGGAGTGACAGGGGTCAAGGTCATCCAGCAAGCTTCCATGGCAGGGTGGGGATCCAAAGCTTGGTTAGTCTGACACTGCTAACCACAACGCAAGGATGGCAGGGCAGCACAACATACATGGTGTTAAGTCGTGCGCTTAACAAAGAAGTCGGAGAGTGATTCAGCAAGAATGCGGTTTATTCTTCAGCTCTGTTACTTCTCCGAACTCGGTACAACGATCAGTCAGCCAGGACAGCTTTACACAGAAGCTGGCCTGCTTTTAAACATTCCCGGCTAGTGTAGCCACACCCTCTGTACAAATCACAACCTATGAGGTTGAAGCAATAACGTCCAATCACAAGCGGTCCCGCTTTACTGCGTGATTGGTTGACACTCTCTGGGCTAGGGCTCCTATTGGTTACATTAGGATCCTAGCCCAGGATGAAGCTCAGCATGGCATCTCAATCAGGCAATTCACATATCAGTATTTACATTCACATAGCAGTTATATACATCTCAATACATAACAAATCCCTCCCCCCTAAGCAAAAACACTAAGTACAATCATAATCGCTTAGGTAGGTGGGCACTCTGCGTATTCTCTGTGAGCTGCGTGGCTGTACAGGCTCAGCAGATGTCCCAGCTTGGGGACCCGCATCACGCTCGGGGACTCCCGAGTCAGGAGCACTTCCACTATTAGCAATGGGTCGTTGAGTAGGGGTCTGCCCTGACTCGCCGACAGTACCGGGGCCCTCGGGCACAGCGGTACTCACCTCAGGGACGGTTTGTGGAATGTCCTCAGGATCAGGTAGCTCGGCAGATTGCGAGGTGGGGCGGCCAGTCGCCCACCGCTGCCTTAGCTGGTCCACATGTCGCCTCCATTTGCGCC
>NW_015169182.1:208404-213980 GCF_001447785.1 Gekko japonicus | reverse complement strand
GGGACGTTGGTGCCGTCGGGGCGATGATGCGGGTGACGACTTGTTCGCTGCTCTGCACACCCGGGCAACATGCCCCCGCTTCCCGCATGACCGGCAGTCGAGGTCCCTTGCCCAGCAACGCTCGCGCCGATGTTTCCCGCCGCAACCGTCGCATGCTGTACACTCGGCAGGCTTCCGTTGGGTCCGCTTGGACGTTCCCGCCTTCACTTTGCAGACGTCATCATCGGAGTCGCTGCTTGCGTCGTTAGCCCTCTGCTGGTGGACGCGTTGATCAGCTGTGGCGACCCGTTGTCTCACTTCCCTGGTTGACCTGTCAGCAGCTTCCGCGGCGACAGCCTCGGCATAGGCGATGGCCCACGTTAGTGTAGTTCTTGCGAACAAGCGTTGCTGCAGTCGCTCGTCTCTCAGACCACAAACGAGGCGATCTCGGAGGGCCTCCTCCACATTCGCGAAGTTGCAAGGCCGTGCTGCCTTGCGAAGAGCTGCAACGTACTCAGCTATGGGCTCGTTCGCATTCTGACCTCGCTTGTAAAAAGCGTGCCTGCAGGCGATTTCCGACGGCTGTGGAGAGAAATGTGATTTCAGCTTGTCTGTCACATTTTTAAAGGATACAGTTTTGAGGTCATCTGGCGCCACCAGTGACCGGGCGATGTCAAAAACGCTCTTTCCACACGAGCTGAGTAGAGTCGCCCTCTTCTTCTCTTCCGTCGTGATGTCATTCGCCTCCAGATGGAACTCAAACCTGGTGAGGTAAGAGTCCCAGTCTTCAGTAGTCGGGTCGAAACATTCGAACTTCTGGCTGCTCGCGGCCATCGTTATGCGCACAGGCGGAGCCACCAGAGCGGGTGGAGCCTGTGGCTGGCCGGCCTCGGCGATCTCCTCGTTGTCCGACATGGGGTCTGTTCTAGCGGGGCTGCCTACCCGCACTAGGATCCCATCCTCGTCGCCAATTGTTAAGTCGTGTGCTTAACAAAGAAGTCGGAGAGTGATTCAGCAAGAATGCGGTTTATTCTTCAGCTCTGTTACTTCTCCGAACTCGGTACAACGATCAGTCAGCCAGGACAGCTTTACACAGAAGCTGGCCTGCTTTTAAACATTCCCGGCTAGTGTAGCCACACCCTCTGTACAAATCACAACCTATGAGGTTGAAGCAATAACGTCCAATCACAAGCGGTCCCGCTTTACTGCGTGATTGGTTGACACTCTCTGGGCTAGGGCTCCTATTGGTTACATTAGGATCCTAGCCCAGGATGAAGCTCAGCATGGCATCTCAATCAGGCAATTCACATATCAGTATTTACATTCACATAGCAGTTATATACATCTCAATACATAACACATGGGACTCCAGGGAGGTCTTCCCTCCAGGTTGTTGCATCACATGCCTCCAGATTATTTCCTGTTAGATCTTGTCTTGAGGGTGCATTTGAGGGAAATGTGCCCTGGAAAAGCTTCAGGCTTGCACACCTGGTGAGCTGAGCAAAAGCGTCTTCCCTGGGAAATTAGCTATGTTTTTAAAAATAGATGGAAAGCAAGCCTTGGTTTTGCAATAAGCAAAACACACCTGTCTATCATATATGGTAAAAGTGCATTCTTGCCCAAAGAGTTTGGAAAATGGTTTCCAAAGTGCTGTCACCAGGGTAAAGTATAGACCTTCCTTGCCTTCCAGAAAGATGATTGTTTAATTATATCGTAATGGTTCCAAAGGGAATGCAGGTGTTTGTTTGGAATACAATTAGTTTTTGCTAGAGATCAGAGACAACGGGTGCTCCCCCAAAGAGGGGAAAGAGGGGATAGATAAAGTAAGGGAACGGCTTAAATTAAGTAGATTGTTGGAATATCAGAAATCTACAGATGTCAAATGACTGATGAATACTGCTCAAAAACCTATGATTCAGAATATGGAATGCTGTAATACAGAAGACACTAGATGTTACCGGTAGTTTATTGAATGTGTTCACAATTGCAGGAATGTATTATTTGTTATTTAATAAATAACAGAGCCTGGCACAAGCTGGGAATAGGGAAATTAACAAATGGAATAAATAATAATAATAAAACATTTATATCTCACATCTCCTTGTGGTTCAAGGAGGCTTACAAAAATTGTTACAAACAGTTTCAGTTTAAAACCAAAAATAAAATAGCAAACCCCAAATCTCTCTCCTCTCCCTTCCTTAAAAGATGCCTGCCAATTCAGACTCCCTCAAAAAACTTGACAGGCAGGCCTTACCGCACCTCCTGAAGATCTCCAAGGAGAGGGGCCTCCCCACCTCTTTAGGGAGCCCATTCCACTGAGTCGGAGCCATCAGAAAAGGCCCAGACTCTGGCTACAGCCACATGGGCCACCAGAAGGGGTGGGATAGCCAACCAATGGCTGCCTGATTACCATAAGTTGGTGCACAGGGACATATGGAAGGAGACATTCTTTCAAATATGCGATTAAGTGCTATAAAGGTCATAACGAGCACCATGAATTAAACTCAGAAACAGAAACTGGCAGCCAATGTAGCTGTTTCAAAATGGGCAACATATGTTCCTGGCAGCTAGCCCCTGACAGTAGCTGGGCTACTGCATTCTGGACCAGTTGTAGATTCCAGGTTAGAACATAAGAACATAAGAGAAGTCATGTTGGATCAGGCCAATGGCCCATCCAGTCCAACACTGTGTCACACAGTGGCCAAAAACACCAGGTGCCATCAGGTCTACCAGCGAAGGCAGAATTCCAGCAGCCCTCCCACTCTTGCCCCCCCCAAGCACCAAGCATACAGAGCACCACTGCCCCAGACATAGTGTTCCATCTATACCTTGTGGCTAATAGCCACTGGGTTGTCTTCAAGGACAGCCCCACATAGACTACATTGCAGTAACGGAGATAGAGTTTTATTCATTTTTATATTTTTAAAGTTCATTTATTGTATCTTTTATATTGTTTTTATTTGGTGTATTTTATATGCTGCTAGCCACCCCAAGTCCTGTTTGGGGGAAGGGAGTGGGATATAAGTTTGATAAATAAACGGAAAATGGATGGAGATCATGTTCCGCACTCCTCTTTCATGGCTATTCTGCTGTGCACGAATCCTAACCCATAGGAACAGGTGCCACGGTCTTTACATTCCCCTTTGTTTTGCAGATATAGATGAATGTGGTCTCTCGCTGCACAACTGCACAAGAGGAACAATGTGCATTAACACAGGAGGAGGCTTTCAGTGTGTTAGCCCAGAGTGTCCCAAGCCTAGTGGAAATGTCAGCTATGTGAAAACATCACCGTTGTAAGTAAAACAGGAAATTCTTGCAGTATTCTAAAAACATGACTAGAAATCTTTATTTTAAAATATTTGTTCCCAGGAGTATCAACAACACGAAAAGATCTTCAAGTCTTTTCCAGTTTACCCAGACAGCTGAATGAATGTCCATTTTGAAAGCACAGAACTCTATACTGCTATCGGCCAAACAGCCTGACCCTTCTCCCAGCTGCCTGGTTATGGGAGAGGCTCTGTGTGAGGTGATTTGGCCTGTTTCGTGGCTTAAGGACACAGCAGAAGGGGTCTAAAAGGGAGAAGAGAAGTGACTACAGCAAAGAGCTGAAATAACATCTTTCTCAGTGGCATTCGGCATCAAAACATACCCCAAAAGACTATGTAGTTAATAAAGAATTAATTAATCCCTGAGGAAGGGCTTGATGTTAAGACCTTTTACAGTTCTGCAGGGCCTAAAAACGGAGCTCTTCCGCCAGGCTTATGGAGCCACTGCCACCATTGAGCACCATTGAACACCACTGAACTTTAGTAACAACTAGTTGTCAAAAGATAGGAAGCCCTGTTGTCTCTGGAATTTATAATATCAGCCTGTGCCAACCACCTGGAAGATAACCTAAATAGATCTAGGAGCCAGTTATGGGAAGAAAGAACTTATATAGTAGCCATCATTGACTCAGTTACAACAACAAATTAGCACTTATTGTGTAATTGTTAATTAGTTTTAGCTTGGTTTAAATGTTTTAATTGCATATATATGCTGATTTTATGTAAGCCGCCCTGAGCTGGCCTTGGCAGGGTAAAAATTTGAGAAAATAAATAAATAGACAAATAAATAAATATGGCTGATGGAGTGGCCGCAGTTAGGGCCTCTATGTCCAAGTTTTATGATATGTAAAATAAACAATTTTTTTCCCCTTCATAAATGGTTGGGAATCAGTGCCTTGGGAAATCTGGAGGATCTTTCTAAATCTCATTATGGTAAACAGCTTGGACTTTTTAAATCGCAAATAGAGGGTCCAGCAAAATGTTCTGTGTCCACCAGACCCTAATGAAGAATGGATTCACAAAGCTGACAATCCCAGCATTATCCTTGGGGGAATCAACAGTGGGAGGGCTTCTAATGTCCTGGCCCCACTGGTGGACCTCCTGATGGCACTGGTATTTCTGGCCACTGTGTGACACTGAGTGTTGGACTGGATGGGCCTTTGGCCTGATCCAACATTGGCGTCTCTTATGTTCTTATGTTCTTATCCTCAGATGACCCATGCAAAATTGTTTTGGACTTGGTGGTAGTGGAAAGTTCCACCAAGTCACAGACCTCATGGCTACCCCATAGAGTTTTCAAGACAAGAGATGGTTTGTTGTTACCTCCCTCTGCAAAGCAACCCTGGACTTCTTGGTGGTCTCCCATCCAAATATGAAGCAGGGCCAACCCTGCTAGGCTTCTGAGACTTCATGAGATCAGGCTAGCCTGGACCTTACAGGCCAGAGCATTTCAGTCTTACCTGAATTAATTTTTAGAATTGCTTGCAGTGAAATATGGCAGTAGTCCCAGGCTCCATCCTCAGCATCTCCAGTTGAAAGAGCAAGGAAGTAGGTGATGTGAAAGACATCTGCATGAGACACAGGAGAGCTCCTGCAGGTCTGAGCAGACAATACGGACGCTGCAGGACCGATGTATGATTCAATATCAGGCAGCTTCATGTATATTATTAGCCACAAATAACTGGATGTTGTAGTAAGACACCTGGGGAAAGAGAGAAGAAGAAGAGAAGAGATTGGATTTATACCCCGCCCTTCACTTGGAGTCTCAGAGCGGCTTACAAACTCCTTTCCCTTCCCCTCCCCACAACAGACACCCTGTGAGGTGGGTGGGGCTGAGAGAACTCTGACACAAACTGCTCTTTTTCAAGGACAGCTGTGCCGGAGCTTGTGACTGACCCAAGGTCACATCAGCAGGTGCAAGTGGAGGAGTGGGGAATCAAACCCGGTTCTCCCAGATTAGAGTCCACACACTTAACCACTACACCAAACTGGCAGGACCTTCCTGTCCTGTCAGCAAGCCACCAGAGACTTCTGGCCAACTGCTTTTGGAAGCAAAATACTAGACTAAATGGGCCTTTGGGCTGATTTACAGGACCACCACTTTTGTACAGCCTCTCCTGCTCATGAGCATAATATAAACATGCATGTGGGTTTAGGGAAGAGAGGCATTCCAAGCTTACAGGACTGCTTAAATAACATGTATACAAATGCCTGAACCTGTGGACTGTATCAGACGAGGAACACTGGCTTCTTCCTTTGCAGTGCCACCTC
>NW_015169182.1:189558-204310 GCF_001447785.1 Gekko japonicus | reverse complement strand
GGTATCAGCTACTGTTATAGCCCCAACCACTGTGTAGCCTCCCTGATTCTTATCCTGCCCCTTCCTAGCATTTCACTTGTGCAGATGCCCCGTCCTTAACACAGGCACACTGTCCACACCTTCATCCTAGCACAAGAGAATGTGTGGTCTCACTCTCTCCGGGTAGTGAATAAGCAACAAAACCATAGCTCTGTTGCCTACTTCTGCTTTTTGATAGGTGTACAATGCAAAGTACTGATCCAATACAGGCTAACATGGGGCTTGAGCCATCCAAAATTAATATTTTAAAAGTCTAATTTGTTTGAATGATAGATATATACATATACTTAAATTCTCCCCCTGAAACCAATGGAAATTTAAAAGTACTTAATTTGGCTGGATCAGGCTCACGGTGCTTAGTAGAGCCGAAACTAGATTTTGACAGTGATCTAACATTTCAGCCATGTTTCTGAACTTGGTGGTTGAGCGTTAACTTTTTTTGTCATGTTTTGCCTTTGAAATGTGATTTTTTTGACAGATACTTTTAAAGAAACTAGCTTCTGGATTATCAGCTTTCCAAAATGTTGAGCATTAGTTCACCAGATTAAATATTTGCAGATTGTTTCAAGTCCACAAGAAGGTGAAGTTGGATCCCACTCAGACTGTTTTGACAAAGAAATGTAAGCAACACAGTCATATTGAACATTTCTTTGATTTTTTCCCCGTTTAATACATTGGACTTTACTTCTTATCTACCTTGGTAATGTGTCATTATTGGAGAACACAAATCCCTAAAGGTGAGATGTAGTTAAGAAATCTAGATTATAACATATATAAAACTAAACAGTGACAAGCATCCCATTAGTCTTGTTTACTCAGTTTCCTGCTTCCATATATAGAAAGAAATTCTCCATGAGTACCAGAGACGGTTGCCATGTCTGCATAGTGATCTGGTTGTCTTTGCTGTTAGGCTAGATATCAAAAGACAATCACATGAACACATAGAGCTGCCCTGTACTGAATCAGACCATTGGTCCATCCAGATTCGGATTGTGTACTTTGACATATATTGGTATAATGGTAAATCGATATAACAGCATTCAATCACTTTTTAAAAAAAGAAAAGTTCTGGTGAGAGGGAGAGGAAAGGCCTGTTGTGGGGCAAATGGCTGCTGTGTGGGTGAAACTGAGAAAATCCAAACTTGCACACCTACTTGACAACCAACCAGGCTTTGCAGAGATCTTTCCCAAAACTTCAGTGCAAAGCAGCTTTGACAAAGATTGAAGAAAACTGGGGGACTCCCAGGAGGTTCACAAACTTACCATGATGCTGTGGGGAAGTCGCAGGGGGGCACGCACTTCCCAAAAGCATTGAGCTTGGAGTGAATAGCCCATGTGTGGAAACACCCTGTTGCTCAGACTTCTACCCTTCAAGTAGCCAGCTCATACCTGAGGAAATCATGCCTGCAAGCTTCTCCCATTGCCAGTGATTGACTATAGCCAGTGGTGCAAGGTAGGCAGGAATGAGAAAGCACAAAGCACTTGTGCTAACTTTGGTGTTCAAGGGGAATATTTCATCCTTATCCTAGAGCTCAGAGCTCAAGCATACCATGGGGCTACTGTGAAAGGTTTCTTTTTGCACTTGCCAGAGCAGTAAAAAATTCCAAACTTTTGCATACTCAGCTCCACTGAGAAGAGAGAATGTTGGAACTGTATCTTCTGCTTTACAGATACACGGGTTGAGCACAGTGGAACAGCAGCAACAGACAGGGCTTGCCTGTAAAAGAGCATCCATTCCTAAAAAGCAAACCGTTCTTCTTGCCAGAGAGCTGCAAAACTCAGACTTCAGTGTGTTTGGAAGCCTGTATTCCAGCTTCCAAAACTGTGTCTCTCCAGCCTTCACTTAAACAGAGGTAATATGTCCAACAGCTAACAGCCACTGGCTATCAAAAACAGGTCAGTAAGAAAAACTTCTCTAGTCAGTAAATGCCCTTTGAGCTAGAAACGATGCAAAAGGATAGAGAAAAGGTGGTTTCTGCACTTGACTGTTGCAACAATACACAATCTGTTTTCAAGCTGTACGTGATTAGAGGCTTAGCTCAGTCACAACAGCAATAGCAGGAAGAACTCAGCAGCTCCTGCTACCTTGTCATTTGGGGTTGGACTTGATGCTCTTCCAGTTTCCAAGGAAATCCGAGTTAATGATGCTTAATGGGAGATCTCTGAATAAGCAGATGTTGATTATACCTCTTTTATCTCCATCCAATCCTTTTTACATAAAGCTATCTCAGACCATTTATGTCAATAAAGTGACTAAGCCACTGTCTGAAAAGCTTGAACTCAGTTGAAGTCATTTGCACACAGGAGCAACCAAAGCTGATGGTTCCCGCTGGTGCGTGAACTTGAGTGTACAAATTTCCCACACAGTGTTGGTTCCCACCAGCATATCAACTTGTAAGCAGGCCACCGTGCATTTCAGGAGAGTTCAGCTTGCCTTCTTGGGCATTTGGATCATTGCTAACTCTCCAAGGAAGGTATTTGATTTGACTCAGCCATATCAATCAGCCAGATGGATGCTGGCATTCATATTTCCTGGGAGTACCACATACCAGTACAGGGCTTCTCTGGGGGGAAATAAGCCATTCTTTTAATGTTTCTTTGCTTTCACTCATCTGTTCATATTTCTTGTGCTGGAGATGGGGCAGAGAAACTGAAGGTTATATGGATTAATCCACAGGGATGGATGCTTTTGGGGGTGGTGGTGTCATGGCCTGTTACAAGACTTGATGATTGACTTGCAATATATTGCAATTTTGTAACTATAAAATTATGGCTAGTCCAGACATACATTGTATTAGTGGATTAGCCCTGAGATGTCCTCCCCTGTCTCAAATATATTTTATGTACTACTTTTTTATGGACAGAACTTCTGAAATATGAATTAAAAATCATGAATGAGCTGAGTGCATTTTAAAACCATTATTGATTTGCTTGGGGTCTGGTCTTATAAACCTCTCAGCACATGGCAGCTATGGGTATTTTTAACATCACTGTGCATCACTCAGTGAAAGTGAGCCATAAATTTCAAATGTGCTTAAGCGTGACTAAGCATAGGGCCAATGAACACTCTAAGTGCTAATTGCTATGCCAAAAGAGTCATGAGTCAGCTCTGCAGGATCACAATGGGCTGAGAAACTCTCAATCATTTTATTAAATGTGTCATCTGAGTCTTCAGGACTCAAGGACATTTTCAGTTCTGGTATAACCAGTGACAACTAGTACATTCTGCTTTCATTCAGAAGTCCAAAGAAGAGACAGAAAAAGAAAGACACAATCTGAATCTAACCAGTGCTAGCAAACAACAGGCCGCTCTTCTGTTTTCAATTCAGATGGATGTCACCCTGTATTGCTGCAATATGCACTGTTAGATCGCCGCTAACAAAGATCCGGAGAGTGATTTCAACCAAAGTAATCAGCTTTATTGAAGTAACAAACATGCACTTAAAAGCATTCATAACCAGAACAGATTAACATTGGAACCTTGGCTCCTTTTAAATGTTTCCGGGCTAATGTAGCCACGCCTACTTACAATTAACAACCAATAAGGTTGTTCGGATAAAGTCCAATGAAAGTCCTTCCCGCTCAGGGAATGGGTGTCGTTCTGATTGGTCACTGAAACAGAGCGACCAATAGCTAGTCAGTTCTGAGGAGCCTTCGTCCGGCTCGAAGCTTCGCATGGGGAGTGAATGCAGTGATTCATTAGCCATTTCAATACATTACATGCATGATCAGCAGTATGTGACACCACAAGTGGAAATCAGTGAATAGGCCAACTGAAGCCTTCTTTAGACAAAAAAAATGGGAACATGAGTTAAATTCAAGGTGAAATCACACATGTGTATATTTGAACTGTGCATCTAAGTTTTCTTAAGTATACAGCTAAAAGCACAAAGAGTATATGCCCTTGGCAACTGACCTGCTGTTCTGCTGATTGTTTAAACTTATTGTTGCTGGTTTTAACATTTTAATGTTTATAGTTTCATCTAAAAGGGCTTTCAGTACTTGCAAGAAAAGTGGTATGCAAAAATTTAAATAAATAAAAAATAACGGGTTCGAAAGCACATGTATCACATTTGCCTGTGAGGCAGGATTGGCTATGGCTCTGCATTGATTGTACACATCATGGCAAACTCAGGAGGTGTTTGGGTTTTTTTGCTTTGTTTTGTCTTTCTGATCTGTGATATCATCCTGAAAAGTATAGTCACAAGAATAGGTTCTGACTGCAACCAGCTCACATTATCAGTATACCAGTTGGAACTTGTAAATTATTTCAAATACTTTGTACTTGCGCCCCTCCTCCTAGGTCTGTCCCATTATGAATTATGTAAACAGCTTAACTGCTGCTAGAAACATCCCAGAGTAAAACAGTAGCTGTACTTGAACACCCATTGCTTGAATTAGTGAGTGAGAGAGAACACTGTGTCCTCAAAATACCAGTCTTTGGGAGCTTGGATTTCGTTAAGTCAGTGGATTTCTGCCAGTTTGCACCTTGGAAATGAAAATGCATTTTTGATGTGGGTTTCAAAAATCAAAACACTTGTCAGCTCAATATATAGGTCACATAATACATTTGCCAAATAATATCCCTCGGCTATATATATGTATGATCATGTTCGAATGGAATGCAACCAACACAGAGGCAAACTCTTGGTATCTAAAGAAACACAAACATCTCTCACCTTAAAGTTCCATCTCCTTTTTAGAAGAGGTTTCAAAAGGAGAGCCAGACCTACACAAACTCTGTGGCTTTGTGCATTGATGACTTGAGCACATAATCTAAGTCCCTGCATAGATTTCACCATCCAGATAATCTTGACTTTAATTGTTATAAGGAATCAACTTCCTAACCTTCATAAAGATTATGGTCGTGCAGAACAGCCAGAAATGTGTGGGTAGCACCTTGTAAGGACTTTAAAGGGCACTGTAGAAGGTATGTGGAGAACTTCCAGGGATTAGGGTTTGGAGTTTTAACATCTTTTACAGTTTCCTGTCTCTTATTTACTGCTACTGCTATTTTTTGTTGCTGTTCAGTTGCACAGTCGAGTCCAACTCTTCGCAACCCCATGAACCACATCACGCCAGGCCCTCCTGTATTCCATCATCCTCTGGAGTTTGCTCAATTTCATGGTCGTTGCATTGATAACACTGTCTAACCATCTCATCCTTTGCCGTTCCCTTCTTCTTTGACCTTCAACCTTTCCCAGCATCAGGGTCTTCTCCACTGAGTGCTCCATTTTCATTTGGTGGCCAAAGTATGTGAGCTTCAGCTTCAGCATCTGGCCTTCCAGGGAACAGTCAGGGTGGATTTCTTTTAGGATTGACTGATTTGATCTCCTTGCAGTCCAAGGGACTCTCAAGAGTCTTCTCCAGCACCATAATTCGAAAGCATCTATTCTTCAGCACTCAGCCTTCCTTACAGTCCAGCTCTTGCCTATGGCAGCAAATTTCAGACATTACTACTGGGAATACCACTGCTTTGACCATACGGACTTTTGTTGGCAGGATGATGTCTCTACTTTTTATTATGCTGTTTAGGTTCGCCATCGCTTTCCTCCCAAGGAGCAGGCATCTTTTAATTTCATGGCTGTAGTTGTCTGCAGTGATCTTGGATCCCAGGAACGTGAAGCCTGTCACTACTGCTGTTACTGCTCTGCTAAATAAACACACTGCTCTGTCTTTGTGAGGAACAATAATACTTAGAGAGGTCATCAAGTTTTGGCTCTTACATTTTCAAAGATCTCAAATGGACAATAAAGTATCTTGCCTTTGATATGCCCTTGTTTAGAATGTAGCTCTCACATTGGTCTGAAAACACACCAGTCTACATTATAGGTCATAAACATATTTGCCTCAATTCAGTAAGGATAAGCTCTCTTGGCAGAAATGATCCCAGGCCCAGACTGCCAGTCTACAAGGTGATAGGGCTCTAAATATGCTACATGGGGGGAAAATACAACTACTCCCCCAAAGGTGCCCTGTGGGACTTATGAGATACAAAAGTGCTGTTGATCAATTGGTGTCCTCCTCTCTCATGGTGCTGATCCCCCTACTGGGAAGACTGATTCCAGGTACTGGCATTTCCCCTTTTCTCTCCCTCCTCCCCTGTGGATGAGTGATGTCAATCATATGTTAGCTGGGGAAAGGGGGAGGTCCTTCCACTGAGCACCATACTCATAATCCATGCCTGTGCCCAAGGGATAACAATGAAACAAAACAAAAGGGCAAGAGGGAGGAAAACAACGTTCCCTTCAGTTTGAGGATTGTTTCAGTCGTTGATCACACTCCCCTAAAGAATGACTAGTGAATTCAATGCAACAGTATTTTGGAACACCTTACCTTGAATAAACTTTTGTTGGTCTTAAAGGTGCCACTGGGCTCTAAATTTGTTCTTGGAACTCTATATTACTGTTATCGTAGCAACATCTGAGCAGCCTAGGTGCTGTCCTTGGTCCTGCAGAATCTGATAACACATACCTTATTTCCAGTTGCTGACTGACTCCTGTAAACACTTTTTAGTCCAGCTGCTGTTCTGACATTCAGTTGGCTTGTCCTTTTATGCATTGCTCCCAATTTCTTCCTCTGATGGAATTTCTTCCTCTAATGGGAAAGTGTTTCTAAAATGATGGTCATACTTCACATGCAGGCTTCTATAACTTTCATCTATAACTTACATCCACCATATGTAAAATGTTCTGCTATAGAAAACTGGTATTCAATGTATTTGCCTTGCACCATTTTGCATATATTTCCCCTTCCCTTCCTGTATGACAACTGCCACAAGATGCTGAGTATTAGGATCCAGGGATGGTATACTTCTGACAAAATTTGTCCCAGTGCACTGCCCTCACTTTGCAGTAGATATTTGCTGCCTATGGCAGCAAATTTCAGACAATTTCTCGATCATTCTGATCATGCCTGAGCATTCTGCAGCTCTCCTTCTAATTAATTTTGGGGACTCTGGATGCAACATTATAATTTCCCCACTGAAGGCCTTATCTTGCTCTGTCTTCTAAAAATTCTGTGTGCATAGCAAAGCAGCTAAAAGTAGAGAGAACAATACTGGCCCGTTGCTTACCACATACATGTGACTTCAAATGCAAGTCCTCCCAGAACAAAATACAGAGGGAATCCTAGGGCAGATCCATAACAGGATCAAAGGAGAGGCCATATGTTGGTGGCAGTCAAGACTTTAGTGGTTAAGCATTGGAAAAGTAGTATACAACCCTCACCAAATATGTAGTTTAATACGTTGTGGGAATACCTGGTCATGGACAAAATATCAGATGTTATTTCCTTGGTGGAGAATCCAGACTATCATTCAGATTATTTGGAATGCTGGTTCTCTTTTCTTGAATATACGGAAAGACATAGTAACCTTAAAAAGGCACTTGGTGATCATTTGAAGGCTATAGCTATATATTGAATAGCTGTTTGGTTTTATTGCTCTTGTGTTTTTTTGTGTTTGTAATTATGTTGTTATTGTTGCAGTTTCCTAATAGTATATGCTACTGTAAATTGCTGTTATATAAATCAAGGATTATTAAGCGGGGGGGAGAAGCCAAGTCAGTTACAAGACAGGACCTGGCACTGGGTTCACAATCCAATTTTTGCCCAAGGAAAGATTGCTGGGTCCCAGCAAAAATCTCATACTTGATTTTTCTTGCAGGGGATGAATCAGAACCTAACTCCCAGCTGACGGGAGATCATCTGAGAGTTGGTTCTTAACCCATTCCACTCACAGTATATCTGTTCTATTGTATGGATAGCAACTCTAGTTTCTGCGCAGTTCGTGCACAATCACAAGCAGTTTAGACTGCAAGTTTAGACTGCGAGTTTAGAAACAATACTAAAAAAGAAATCCAAGAATTTTTTAAAAGGAATGTGCAACAGGGGATACCCATTGGAACAGTGTGGGATGCATTTAAAGCATTTATAAGAGGATGGTGTATCAGCCAGGAGGCATGGAGAAGGAAAAAGAAAAAAGAAACTTATGAAAAATTGAGGACACAAATTAAAAGGGAAGAGGATAAACTCAAGAAATTGGAAACAAAACCTGGGAAAGACAAATTAAAGATGTTGCAACATGAAATGAATCTGGTATTAACACAAGAAATAGCAAGAAATATTGAATACGCAAAGTTGTACTATTTTGAGAACGCCAATAAACCATCAAGATGGTTAGCATATAAACTTAGAAAGGAAAGAGGAAAAAATATAATTACCGCTTTAAAAAAATGAAAAAGGAGAATTAAAATATGGCTTACAGGATATAAAAGAAATTGTAGAAAAATTTTACAAAAATTTATATAAGCAAACAACGCAAGGGAAAGATCAGATAATCAAATACCTCCAAGGAAATACCCATAAAAAACTTGAAGAAAAATATAGAAATATATTGAATGAAAGGATTTCAATTTGTGAAGTTGTGGAAGCAATAAAAAATCAGAAAAAGAAAGTAGCACCAGGCCCAGATGGTTTGCCCACAGAGCTATATCAAAGTTTTGAAGAACAGATTAGCCTGCCATATAAAGAACTCCTACAGGATATAGGGACAACGGGTAAACTACCGATCTCATGGCACCAAGCAGTAATTACATTAATACATAAAACAGATACAGATGATAAGGATATTAAAAATTATAGACCCATTTCGCATTTAAATGCGGATTATAAGATTTATGCAAATATTCTGGCAACAAGATTAAAGAAAGGATTATCACAGGAAATCCATCAAGATCAAGCGGGGTTCTTACCAAGAAGGCAAATCAAACACAATATGCTGACAATACTAAATGTAATAGAATACTACGAACAACATCCGGAGAAACAATTGGCATTAATGTTTTTAGACTCAGAAAAGGCCTTCGATAATGTATCCTGGGAATTTATACTCCAAAAGTTGGATATTTGGGAATGTGGACCAAGATTTTTGACAATGCCAAAAGTTGGATATCCGGGAATGTGGACCAAGATTTTTGACAATGATTCGAGCAATATATGAGACGCAATACACCATGATGATACTTGAGAGGGCATACTTGACATGGCAAAAGTTCTTCTGTGCAGATTCCATCTGCACTTCTTCAGGATTCTCCCCATATGAGAATCAAACCAGAGGCCTTGGGTATTCTGACCCTGTGCCTTTCCACTGTACCATGCCTGTCTCTGCAGCCTTCCTTGTGCTGCTCCATATGGCTGATGTGGATGTCAGTGTTTCTAGGGAGTGTTTAATGCCTTATGGTGTGTCCTGTGTTCCCACTTGGGTGGGTGGACCGAGAACTGCACCTCAGTGTGGGAAGCCTCTGCCAGCCTCTGCCTGCTGTTGCTGGGCCAATTATGAGCTTTTCATTCTGGCCAGCATCTCCCTTACTGGAAACGGAATGCTTGCCTCTCAGTTGCCACATGAGTGTCCAGCTCCAGTGAGCTATCGGGGGACAATGGGGTTGCCTTTAGTGAAGGTTCAGTTGTGTGTACCCTTGTTGCTGTCCTGGTGTCTGCATTTCCCCCACCTGGGAGAGGATGGTGCTCCCACGTCCCACCCTTGCCCTGGGATCCAAACCCTTGGTGGAAAGACTCTTCAGTGGTCCTTTGTGGTTGCCTATGAGCTATAGGAATGCTGTGACTGGATTGGCCATGTTTCCTTCCCTGTGTGTCTGCCTGGCAATATGCAGCTCAGCTGCAGGCAGGTACTGAAACCCACATCTGTGGAGTTCAAGGCAGTGTGTTAAGTCTAGGACTCCTGTTTGCACCACCAGACTCCTTGGGAGTAAATGAGCTGGACACTCTTCTCCCACTGACTTCTGGGGACCTGCATGTGGGTTACAGGTGCATGATTTCAGGGGGCTGCAAGCAGCTGTTGGCTGTGTCCATGTTGTCTGCCACTCATGCGGGTATCCTGCTCCATGGCTGGTAGATGTCAGGGGGGTTGTATGCACTGACTCTGGTACGATCACAATGTGATCAGAGCCTTGCAGGAGGGTGTTTGTGGCATTTATTTCCCCTCTTCAGAAAGGCCCTGGGATACTTACTGACTAGCAGTGCCAACACCACACCAGCAGTGGTGTGCCACCCCCATTGCGATTCTTAGGATGAGACTGTTACTTCAAATGTATAGGGAAGTTTGTGTTGGCCAGACATTCCTCAAGCAGTATATTTTGAGGCTGTCAGTAGATGAACTGAAAATAAGAACTGGGTCAAAAATGCAAATGTGTTTGTATAAAACTAAAAGTTTGGTTCATGAATATTGCTCTAACTTTTAACAAGATTGGCCTAATAACTAAGCACTGTATCCAAGAATATGCATATCAAAACAAAAGACTGTGAAAAGACTGTGTGAGGTTAGCAAGGCATCTCTTCCCCACTGGGATTTTTAAAAGGGATTTTAACCATTTGGCAGAATAAACACATTTAACAGGGTCACTGGCCATATTTTACTTTAGCATGCTTGAATGTGATCCACATCAGGAATCCCCATGTGACTATTAGATTTATTTGTAAATTATTCTTTCCCCATAAGGTTTAGGGTGGATAGCAACATTTAGAAATAAGAAATAAAAACACTTAAATGTGTCTCATGTCCCAGCCAGGATGCACACCCACATGATGCTAAGCAAGGCTTGTAAACTACTAATCTTTAGCAGGAGTAACTCAGTCATGGTAGCAATACGGTCAAGGCCTGCAAAATTCAAACAAGCTCCCATTTAGATCTCCCAGGGAAGACAAACATTGATCCAACAAGGCCCAAAGCCCAGCTGATACAAGCAGGAGTTGATGATTGCCAGACACTGACTCCTCAACTGAAGGTCCAGGGAGTTTCAAAGGATAATTCCCTGCCTTGGAGATGAGCAAAATGGCACCATTGAATGGGCTTAGCCTGGATCTCTTTGGGAGTAAATAAGCCTATACAGTGGACTGAGTGATTCAGGTTTCTCAGCTGAGCAGGGAGCCCGATATTTGGAAATGATAACTCTTCCTCTTCTTCAGAGTTCTCCGAGAATTTCTCCTTCCTTAATTCTACATCCAGTGGACAAACAAAACAAAACCCAACTTACTCTTGGCTATAAAATGTTATCTAAAATGTAAAGATCTTAACATTTCTAAGGGCCACATGTTACAAAATGATGCACAGAAAGTAGGTCCAGTACCCAGCAGTTACACCCTAAATCCTCAAGGAGCAGACCCCACTAAAGCCTTGTGCTTTCTGGCCTCCCACCCCCTGATGCTGATTGGCTCCCATTTGGAGACAGGGCGCCATCACCACCAGGGAGCCAGAACCCTCAGTGTTAATTCCTACAGCAAGAGCAAAAGGGCCCTCCATTTACAGTATCAGCTAAAAGCTGAAGAGACACTGTTTGCTGGTATAGTATACCACTTGTTGACAAACATAAACATGGTGTTCTTCACATATCCATTTTTCTGTGTGGCAGGGAGAACCCCAGTGTGAGGAAATAGCCCAAAATTAGAGGTACAAAGCTACCCTAAATACAGTGCAATCTGAAAATATGAGCAAAGAACTAGGCTTGCACTGCTCAATCATACCACCAGAAGTGCCACTGATTAGGTTTTTATTTTACTCCACTGAAGTCAATAGGGTTAGAATGGGGTATCTCTGCTTAGGATTGCACTGTAAGAGCAGTCACAGGTCAGTGAACTTTCCACCAGGCCCTGTGCATTGGCTTGCCATGAAGTCCCTATGGCTGGAACCTGTGTTTCCTTCCATTGACATATCCTGTAGAGTAATTATTCCAAGGAAAACCATAACCCTGAAGGAAAACCAAAAAGAAAGAAGAAAACTTCTAACTGCCTTTGTTGATATTAAAATTTTTTGAATAACATCAAGAATTGGCATAGAAGTTTTATTGTTTCAATAAATATGAGGAAGTTGATTACAACAGATTCATATGTAGCTCAGGGCCTTTCCACACAATCTGATTTTTTTGTGCAACAAATGCCTATTTTTTCTTATTTATTGTACAGACCCTATACATCTTCCATTAAGGTAGCATCATGTAGGAATATAATGCTTTGGTCCTTAAGACAGCTTATGAACTCAGGTTTGAATATCTAAGTGCATATATGTCAAGGAGCATATGCATACTCTACTTAAAAATGAAAAGAAAGCAGGAAGCTGACCCAGACCTCTTTGCTGACTAAAAATATTTTAACATGAAATGGAGGGAAATCACATGCATGTGCCTTTCATAACATAATGCACTGTATTGGGTAGCGTGTTTATTCTGCATTTGAGCATTCATAACACTGTATAGAAAAATTGCTTTCTGTTTCTATATCCACATGCCTTCTCCAGTGATGTCTGTGGATAACATGCTGTGTCTCTGTTTCCTGTTGCAGGCCAAATGGTCCAGGGCAGACCAAATGGCCTGAACTACCTAAACAGCCATGCCATATAACCACACATTCTTTAACACTTCTAAGTGGAAGAGCCAGACCTGATGGCTCCTGGCTCTGGTGCTCATGGAGCATGTCACGTATGCCATGGAGAAGCTGGAAGCTGGGTCACCTGACTGCAGGAGGGGTCTCCAAACTTCTAGCCTATCCCCACATGCAGCTATGGCAACCAATAATTGGGCACACCCATGCCCACTCACAATTGGCTGATGACCACATCTAATTTGTGACTGGAATTGGGGTATAATTGTTTTGATCCCTATGAGAGTGAGCTCTTGCTCTCTCTTAGCTCTCCCTTCCTCCTCTTGTCGTTTTCTGTTTTATGACACCTGGAAATGCTGCCTCTTGAGAGACAAAGAGTTGCTTTGTGACTTGGAGCACATGGTGTGTAGAGATGGGATTCCTATTCAAAATCCCTTGGTGCTACCTGGATTATCACCATGGACAATCTTGAACTCTTGGATGCTAATCTTGGTAACTATTACATTACATTACATTACACTTTCAGCTTATATACTGCTCCTTCCCAAGGGTTCGGAGCAGTTAACAGAGAACATTTAAACCATCCTAACTAGGGCCACAGTGCAAGGGGAGGGATGAGTGCCTACCAGGCACCCGCAGCAGGGTTTTTCTTTGTTGGTCTTTTGGCTCTTTTTTATTCTGTGGTGGGTTCTTTCCATTTCAAGGCGACGGTGTCTCGGCGGAGGTCTTTTTCCCATAGTGACTCCTTCTGGAGTAGTTCTCATGGCACGCGACTATGCGACGGCTGTAGCAACTGGCCTCCGTCCCATTGGCTCCGACCGCGCCACATCGTCACGTCGCAGCGTCTCCTGGACCAATCTCCGCCTGGGTCGCTCATTGCTTGATGCTGGATTACCACCATGTTTGCCATATCTCCACCCGTCGCCTGTCACCACTGCTCAGCTGCTGCCACTGCTGCACACCAATCCATTGGAAGGAGGGTGCCCCCCACTATGAATCTTTAATGTGTAGTTAAGGCAAATTGCCCTAGCCTTTGTTATTTTTGTAATCTTTTATAGTCTGTTGCTGTGCTCTGTACTGAATAAAGATCCTTTTGTTGCTAAATTGTCTTTGATGTTGTACCTGAATTCCAAGGCTAAATCCTGTGGCCTAAACGCTCCCCATATACGCTACCATTGGAGAGTAAAAGTGTGCATCTCTGGAGTGAGTTGCTAAGGTGTTCTGTCCCAGATGCCAACTAAGGGTTTGGAATCTCTCCCTTAGGAAAGGCAGGGACTATTGAAAAGAGGTTCTGGTGGCATATTGTTCTGAAGACCAGAGATGGTACAGACTGTCTCATGGCTTGTTGTTTAATGCACTGAAAAAGTACAGGATTCCCTCCCATTCCTGGACTGGCCTGGGCGGGCTAATCCCTGTACAAACACACATTAAAAACAGAGCACATAAATATTTCATAAAAACTGACCTTTTCTCTGAAATGAAAGAGAGAGGAGTCAAGAGTTCCTGATCTTCAGAGGAGCTGCTTCCTCTCTTTCAATTCACTTCAGTTTCCAGTTCACTTCATAAGCAACCTACGAGACTGCCTCTCCCCATATGAGCCCTGGAGGAAACTGAGGTCCACAAATCAACATCTGCTAGTGGTTCCTGGCCTTAGGGATGTCCAACTAGCCTTTTTCAGCCCTGGCCCCTGCCTGGTGGAATGAGCTCCTGTGTAAGATCAGGGCCCTGCGGGACCTACTACAGTTCCACAGGGCCTGTAAGATGGACCTCTTCTGCTGGGCACTTGGTTGAGGCAGCGGACGTTCCCCCCCTCAGCTTCTCTGGCCTTCTGGCCCAACTTTTCTGGCCAATTGTCCATCAGTGGCCTGAGTCGGATTGGTCATCTGATCATTTTGTGGTTACATGGTATTTTATAATATTTATATGTAAATTGTTATTTTAACATTGTTTTAAGTGTATTATTTAATTGCTGTACACCACCCTGAGCCCACCTGGGGAGGGCAGTATATAAATCTAATAAAATAAATAACAAATAAATAAGCAACCAAGAAAATAAAGGGCTGACCCAAGATCAGAAGTATCACAGCACAACTGATCCATAGGGATGAAGACAGATCCACCAATTTGAGAGTGGCAGAGGAACTTTGGCTCTCCGGAATATCTATATATCTAATAGCCAAGTTGCCCCCTCCTTGCGGATATCTAAATCTGCATATCGGGGGCACTAGGGGGGCAGAGAGATTTTCCTGCACACTTGGAGCAGTCTCCAGGTGTGCAGAAAAATCTATAAAGTTGAAAAAAGTATACAGGGGATATTTAAATC
>NW_015169182.1:184125-189531 GCF_001447785.1 Gekko japonicus | reverse complement strand
GTTCCCTGCGCATGTGCAGAGAATGCCCTGGGCGGGCAGGGGAGAAGAGTCACCTGCAGCTGCTTCCATGTGGAGCTCCCCCCCACGAGTATTGCGGGTCCCCCTTCTTGTTAATATGTATTTTGCTGTTCTGAGAGAAGCGCCAAAAAACCTGCAACTTTGACAAGTGTTGGAGAAAATCCCAATGTGGAGGGCTCTCACTTGCTGCCATCATTGATATCAGCAACCCACCTTTGTTGCCCAAATCCCCTGGTCAATTTTTGCAACTTAAAAAATGTTCCAAAGATCCAGACCTGGATAGCCCAGGCAAGCCTGATCTCATCAGATCTCGGAAGCAAAGTAGGGCTGGCCCTGGCTAGTATTTGGAAGGGAGACCTCCAAGGAATACCAGGTTGTGACGTAGAGACAGGCAATAGCAAGCCACCTCTCTGAAACATCCCTTGCCTCCAAGCCCCACTAGGGGTTGCCGGAAGTCAGCTTGACTTGATGGCAAAAAAAAAATGTTTCAAGGGATATTATTGGTAAGGTGAAGTATTGATCTCTAAAATAATAATTGTGTAGGAGTCAATTTTTTTGAAATGGCCAGCCTGTGACTAAGAGACTGATCCAGTCTTTGGCCCTTGACTGATCCAATCTTAAGCAAGTTAACCCTGGTCAAAGTGCTGGGATCAAGAACCAGCTGTGATGGCTTTTTAAGCACCATGTATGCCTGTACTTGATGTCTGTGCACTCCTGCCCCAGTTCTCAAAACTCTGGTTTGCATTTCAGTACCCCAGTCGCTTTAATTTTCATTCTTTATAGTCTTATCTAAAATTGCCCCGTCTCTTCCACTCAGCCTATTTTTTCCTTAGAAGTCCTGATAAACTAGCATTTGGAAATTAGGGGACAGAAACTAATGATATTGGATTTCTGCTGAGAGCACGAGTCTACCTGTAGCTAACTTGGCCAGGGGAAGGAAGAGAGATTGCAGCAATGCAACACACCCTCCATCGCCCTTTTCTTTGGCTTTTTAAAAAGAAACCATCCAAACAAGAAAAAAGCAACTGGCTCCCAAATTGTAACAAATAAACCATTTTATTACAAATAAACATAAATAGATAACAAACAACCTGTATAAAACACATCACATTGGGTTTTGGGGGACAGACCTGTGTCAAACAGCACTTTCTTCAGCTGTAAAGCAGAGCATCCTAACAAACTGTTAGCTTGACTATAGCAGAACACCCAGAACACCAGATAAGTTTAAATGAATTTGGGTTTAACTTCTGCTCTTTTACTTCTTCCTTTTTCTTTGACAATTAGACATTTTCAGACTTTCTTTATTATCTGCTGCTATGTTTATAAGTATACAGGTTCTGGACAGTATATGTGACCAACAATATCACCCTGAGCAGAGTTCAGTCCATTGACTTCAATGAACTGAGAAGGATGCTATTTAAGACTGCAGTGGGAAGACTTTAAGAGCCAACTCATCGGCTGCATACCATACATACTAGTGTCATTCCCATGGACCATGAAAGGCAACGTTATGTCCTTTTCGATGTTTGCCATTTTGGACTTCTTTATTCAATATTGATTGTAGTGGTTGTGTTTACCTACTTTGTTCTCTATTGCACATAGAAGCTGAAGTTTCTTTCATGAACTATTTTGCACATTCAGAGGGTACTGTGAAGACTCAGGTGAATATTAGTGCCTGGAGATATTGTTATTTGAAACACAGTTTCATCTTATATGTTTTGTATGTTTTTATACAGCTATTTTAGTGTATAAGTTGTACATGGTTCATTATTTTTATAATCTGAAAGTCAGCTGTGCTTTATAAAAAAATACTTTTCAGCTATGTAATTTTTCATTTGCCCTTCAAAAAATTCAATTTCAATTAGGTATTATCCCCAAATACAAATAATATTAAAGTAAATTACATGATCTGGACAATAATGAATTAACTTTTTAGGCTATATTCACATTTCAGCTCCCTCCACAAACTGGAACTGCTGTTTGCACATAAGTTTCCCCAACAGAGCAAATGAGTCCACATGCCACCATCCAAATCCATACCCCGCCCCCCCAGTAAGCCTGGACTACTATTTTTGTATAGGAGGGAGGGTGGGAGGTACGGCATTCTGTTTTCTGTCTTATACCAGGTAACAGCTGGTTGTCTTAGTGTTTCTGTTTTGTCCTAAATGCTGTCTCTTGCCCTTGATGTGATACCTTGATATGTGGTATAGCCATTTTAAACTTTTTATTCAAAACAGTTCTTTATAGGAAGGACACTCCATCTCTCTAGTGCCGGAGAATAAGTCTTCCTTTAAAACAATGTCTCCTTTCTCTTGGGAAATAGGAATAAAACAATAGGAATAATGCAACAAGGATTGGCAGAGGCCTTCACATGGAACCCCTGGAAACTTTTAAGGGTGTGGCATCATGCACAGAAGGGGAAGCGCAGGGGTTCCTCCCTAAGGAAAGTAGTAGCACAGTTACAGAGCAGAAGGAAAAGCTATGCGGGTCTTCCAGGGCCTTAGGGAGCAGCCAAGGAGGAAGGAGAACCATTACTGGCTCCCTATGGCCTCCTCTCAGGTAAAGGACCCACTGGGAGAAAGGGCCTACTCAGAAGTAAGCACAGAGGGGCCAGAGGAAGAGCTAAAAGGAACTGGTGAAGGTCCCAGGTGGAGAAAGCAGAACTGGAGTTTGAGTGGAAGAAGGTGGAGGTGGTGAGTGAGGAACTGGCCTGAGTGAAGGGTGACTTTAAGCCATGGAACTGACTCTTGCAAGTCGTCTTAGCAAATGAAGGTGAAACTTCTGTACTTCTCAGGTGTTGGCTTTTCCTTGGCAATGCTGGTTGAAGATGGGACATCTTGGTGGGTGGGGATGAGGCCAATGGCAAACCCAGATCCTTCAAGCACTACACTAGTTTATGCCACTAGAGCACTAGAGCACTTTCAAGACCAATCTACACTTCTCTAGATTTTATCCAATTTTCTTTTCACAAAGCCAGAAGCCTAATGCAAAGTTCCAGTTTGTATGTAAGAGGACAATTTCAATTTTGTGCCATATAATAAACCTTAGGGACAGTACTTGTGTGGATTTCAAAGTGGAAAACAAAAATAACTCATGGAAAAACACTAATGTACCAATATTCTGGGAATGTCTGTTTAAGGATCCATTATGTAATTGCTCAGCAAACCATTTTAGTGGAAGCTCATCTGTCTTCCAAGTATGAGACTTTGGGGTCAATGACTTCCATATGTGTGCTAAAAAGCAGCTGGGATAACTTGCATGAGTGGAAGGGCCACTCAAGGTCAAGCACCACAGAGGAGCATTGCATCCGCATTGCCTCTCACACAGCACTTTTCAGTGGAGCAGTTCACACGTTCCACTGTGAGTCACTAAAGCTGTAAAATAAAGAGGTATAATATGTTTTTGTGACAATCAAGCCATGTGCTGTCTGAAACTTTAAAATTTATTTATTACTTTAGATTATACAAAGCATCTTAGAAAATTAAAATATTAAACAATACAATTTCCTGTCAATAAAAAAATCTAAAAATAACAGGAAAACAGGAAAAAAGCCAGCAATTTGAAAGCAGCAAATAGAAAAAACAGATAAAGCTCAAAACCTACTGTGTCTGTTCACACAAGGACAACAGGAAAACAGCAAATAGAAATAGCAGATAAAGCTCTATAAAACCTACTGTGTCTGTTCACACAAGGACAACAGGAAAACAATATCGCTATACTAAACAAAGTGTCTGGCTAACATCTGGAGATGGTTTTCTTTGTGGCATCTTTCAGAAGCAAGGTCCTGTTATTGATAAGACTTCTGAAAAATCCTTTGTTGCATGACGGGATTTCCCAAGCTGGAGTGGGCAACCCTAACTGTGACTACTGTCTTCCTCCCTTCTCCTGGTCACTACATGCTCACGATCTTCTGTATCCTCTGATTTTCTGATACAACATGTACTTGTATAGGCTGTCTCTGCATGATCTATAGTGTGCCAAATTGCATTTGTACACTTTGTCAGACAAATGCATAGAAGTCGGGGGGGTGATCCTACCCCCACTCAGCGGTTGTCTGAGGAGTTAATTCAGTGGTCTACTGCTTTTATAGAATTATTTAAGGAAATAAATAATATCATTATTATTTTAGGAAATATCTCTTTAAAGGGCTCACATTTAAAAGATTAACTCTAACTATATGAATTGACTGGAGTTATTTTCATACTGGACCCATTCATGTAAACACAGTGCATTTCTGTATACTCTGAGAGGCAGCCAAGTCAGAAAAGAATATATATATATATATATTCTAAAATTCTGCCTGAAAACCTAAGGAGAGTATATACAACGGCACGTTTGCCTGGAAGTCTCATGGTTAGACTAATAAATGACATCATATACTTGACAGAGGCTCTATTTAAAGTTTAAAATGTGGCTATTTCAACTGTGTTTTAAATTTTAGCAGTTATCCTTCATATTGTAGAAGATTGTTTTGAAACACTCAGTAGTGGTAGTTCTAAGTCTCTGAGGTTCTGTCGTATGGAAGCGGTGAGGAGTCCCAGAACCCAACAGCCTCAGGAGACCGAACACATACCAGGAGCAGGCTTCCTGTTTCCTCACAGTCCAGACAGCACAAGCAGGAAGTGTTACAGGCTCTCTCCATCTCTTCCTCGTTTCTCCCTTTCAAAGCCTGCAACATGTATTTACTTTGCTTCTTGCTGGACACTAGTGAGTTAACAACCACAGGACTGATAGTGAAGTCAACTTTCTCAGTCATTCCATTTCCATTCTAGAAATTTCCTCAAAGAATTTAACATAAAAGGATGTGCTTCCCCCCCCACACACACACACACCATCTGTCCAGTGCCTCATTTTAAGAGAGTTTGTACAATCATATGTTAATCTGCAGGGCTTTTTTTGTAGAAAAAGCCCAGCAGGAACTCATTAGCATAATAGGCCACACCCAACAGTAGAAACTCATTAGCATATTAGGCCACACCCCTGACAGCTCATTGGCATATTAGGCCACCCCCCCATGCTACCAGAAGTGTGGTCATCCAGCCACACCCACCTTTTGCTTCTTATTCTGTTTACTTTGTTTATTCTCAAAACCCAGGGCTTTTTTTGTAGCAGGAACTTCTTTGCATGTTAGGCCACACACCCCTAATGTAGCCAATCCTAATGAGTGTCTGCTGTTGGGTGTGGCCTATTATGCTAATGAGTTCCTGTTGGGCGTGGCCAACTCAGGAGCCAGCCGGAACTCCGTTCCTGTGCGTTCCTGCCCAAAAATAGCCCTGTATCTGTAACTTAAAACATTTGGAATGGTGAACTATTTTTACTCCTACATTCCTTGTGGGTATTTGTTTCTTCCTACCAACCAAAATCACCATCTTTCTTCCCTTTAGGATC
>NW_015169182.1:179065-183183 GCF_001447785.1 Gekko japonicus | reverse complement strand
CGGTTTGTTTACGTCTGGGATTCCTCCCGACGCCGCTGAGGGTGGGGGGGGATCGGAACTCACTTTTAAAGCTTCTTCGCTCGTCTCATTCTCCAGTTCCTTGACAGTCTGATCACAGACTCCTTTTAATTAGGCTTCATTCGCTGACCCGCTTGCTTGTCCCGATCGGCATTCAGCTATGCTCGGTAAAAACCGAGCCTCTCAGGGGGTGGACCGAATGGGGCAAAGAGGAGCGCCTCAATTCTCCGGCTTAAAGCCGTTGAAGAGGTCGCCCTTCCAGCGCCCCCGGCTTGGAGCCCCTCACTGAGGCTCACCTGGGGGTGCCACTTGAGGTGACATCCCTCCAACACCCCTGGAGCGCGGAATGCCTCCCCCGTTCAGGAGAGAGCCTCCGCCATCGCTGAAGCCACAGACCGGAAGAAAAAACCCAGGGCTATTTTTGTAGCGGGAACTTCTTTGCATGTTAGGCCACACACCCCTAATGTAGCCAATCCTAATGAGTTTCTGCTGTTGGGTGTGGCCTATTATGCTAATTAGTTCCTGTTGGGCGTGGCCAACTCAGGAGCCAGCTGGAATTCCGTTCTTGTGCGTTCCTGCCCAAAAATAGCCCTGTTAATCTGTAATTTAAAACATTTGGAATGGTGAACTATTTTTACTCCTACATTCCTTGTGGGTATTTGTTTCTTCCTACCAACCAAAATCACCATCTTTCTTCCCTTTAGGATCCTTTTGTGGCTCTAAGGGCTGCATGATAGACCCAGCAACTCCCAATAGTTGGTCCTGCTATGAATATAAAATGAGCTCTGCTGGATTAGACCAGCAGTCCATCTGGTCCAGTATCCTGTTTCACACAGCAGCCAACCAGCTCCCCTAGAAGACCAACATACATGGCATAAAATCCACTTCCTCTGCCTGATGCTGCCTCTTTGCAATGGTATTCCTAGCATGAAGTCCTATGCACACTTAACTGGGAGAAAGTACCACTGAAGTAAATGGGACTTACTTCTGAGTAAACATGGATAGGATTGCACTGTATGATAGCGAAGCACCAAACAGCAGATCCATGTGTTTAAAAGATCTATTGCAATCACACAGAAAACAAGGATAGAGTGGTTGGGTTCCAACTTTACCAGCAAAAAGATGTGCCGCTCTGGACTGTCACATGTCTCCTGCCTGGCTTTGGCTGGCCTCCCTGGGGTTTGTCCTCTCCAACCACCATGCCCTGACTTGCTCCCATCAGTCTGGCTAAAAGAAAGGCACTTTGGGAAAGGGGTTGGAGCCTGGGATGGAAGTAAAAAATGGCCAGGGAGAGGAGAGGGGAGGGGAGGGGAGTATGCAGGCGGCCAGAATTAGCTGGACATTCCCACAGTTTGAAGGAGGATTCTTGTTCAGAGTGCTGACTGGAAAACTGTATGTTTTGAAATGTAAAAATAAAAGATTCCTCCAATTTAGTCCAGAAAAAGAGAAGTCCTGGGTATCAACAGTTTATGTTATATGGGGGCTACTTTGCTAGAACTTTCCTCCTGTTCCACTAGTTGGACACAATGCCTCATTATGCAAGGCTACCTGTGTTCCATAGTTCTAGTGCAAATCAACATGTTGTTTTGACCAAACTTGTCGAGCTCTTGGTTGAGGATCGCAGCTATAGAATTTGACAGAAGTAACAGATTTGTGATGAGTTATGCAAGAATATGATCTTACAAGCCAAAGCAAAGCACACATGGCATTACATAAATATAAGCAGAGAAACTCCAGTGCTGTTCAGCTGGAACTGCAAGTTCCTGGCTGTTCGTTCTGTAAGAATTATTAAAGCTTAAGCTACTAGGACGTGATCTAGAATTAAATGGAAATATTGCTTTAAATTCAGCTGGCTTTGGATCAGTCCTTAAGCCCCTGAGTATGGGTGTTCTCCAGGAAATTAAAAAAAAATGTGTCAAGTTAGTTTAAGTCACACTGATCTTTTAAGAACACTAGTATCTTAGAGCAATTTGGATCCAGCACAGTCTCACACTGTTCTTTCAGCTTTTACTTGTATATATTGAATACATTGTCAGATAATGGTGTTTATCTAAAGAAATATTTTTCTATAGGAAACGTCCATTTCTCAAGGCTGCATTTTTGCCTTATTTATTTATTTAATTAATTCGATTTGTATCCCACCTCCCTGCCAAAACCACAGATTCCATTTGAGATATGAGCTGTGCCTACATTACTGTGAAAATTGGGTTCCATTTTCAGCCGTACAACTGAAGACGATTGCTTTGAAACATCTGTCATACCTGTTTTCGGCTGTTAGAAGTTTATTTGTGCTTTGGGACATCCTCTGTGGTTTTTGTGGACTTTGAGGTCTTTTGAACACTCTTATATTCAAAGGATATAGAGGAGTCTCTTGTTGGATATTTTCCACTATCATTAAATTGTATTTTGAATTTGCAAATAGTGTTTTTGAATTGTGACCACCAATTCTATTGTATCTTCAATTCATTGTTATTGTATTGCAATAGACTGATGTCTACTGTTTACTTGTGAAAGTTGTGTATCTTTTGATGGTCTACTCTTGCGGTTTATATTTTTGCATACTATATACGCTTCAGTTCCCTATTTTTTGGCCCAGTGGAGATTGGCAACAATGGTTCCCCAGGAGGAACTAGCTGGTTTGGAGGGTGGAGTTTATGGAATTGTACCTATCTGAGGTTCCACCCCTCCACTAACCTCACTCTCTCCAGGCTCCACCCCTCAAATCTCCAGGAATTTCTCAACCTGGGGTTGGCAACTCGATCACCTTCCCAGCCAAGCATCAATCTGTCATTATCTGCCCCTCTGATTTCAGCTTTCCATCTCCTCCCCCCTCCTTCCTGGAGGGCAGTTGTAATTCTGAGTGGTCTCCAGCCCTCACCTGGAGATTAGCAACAATGGTTCCTCAGGAGGAAATGGCTGGTTTGGAGGGTGGATTCTATGGCACTGTACCTGTTTGATGTTCCACCCCTTCAAAACCCCACGCTCTCCAGGCTCCACCCCTCAAATCTCCAGGAATTTCCTATCCTGGAGTTGGCAACCCTATCTCCTTCCCAGCTAAGCATCAACCTGCTGTTATCTGCCCCTGACTCTTCAGCTTTCTGTCTCCCCCAGGTGGAGCCTGAGGATCGCTGGGTATCACAACTGAACTCCAGACTACAGATCTCTTCCCCCCCCCCGGAGAAAATAACTGCTTTGGACAGTGGCCTCTATGGCATTCTATTCAGCTGAGGCATCTCCTCTCCCCTCCCCAAACTCTGGCTTCCTTACAATGGCTTCCTTAGACAAAGAATATCCAGGAATTTCCCAACCTGGAGCTGGCAACCCTAGTCAGGACTGGCCCCAATGAGTTCCTCACAACAGCTATTGAGGGAAAACAGTCCCACGGAGGAGCCAAGCAGGAGAATTGTCTTCATCAGGAGACACAGCCATTTGCCAGTGCTTCTGACAGGGAACAGTGGCTGAAGGGGGAGTGGGCGGGGAAGAGGAGCAGACCCAGCACCCAGCCAATGGTATACAACAGCTATTGAGGGAAAACAGTCCCACGGAGGAGCCAAGCAGGAGAATTGTCTTCATCAGGAGACACAGCCATTTGCCAGTGCTTCTGACAGGGAACAGTGGCTGAAGGGGGAGTGGGCGGGGAAGAGGAGCAGACCCAGCACCCAGCCAATGGTACGCAAGTACTCTTGAGTGGCGGCTGACAGGTCAATGGCTGAGGGAGCACATTGCACAGCCAGTGGGCGAGCTGGAAAGTGCCACCCCACTACCCAATTATATATAAGGAGAGATACTGTTCTATTGGCTGATCATAGTTTACAGGTTAGCATTTTCAAAGGAATTAAAATGATCATTCTTATAACTGGCAACTATTACAATTGTGACTGTTCTTTCTATCCATGTTAAGATGGTACCTAAAAACATAATATAGATCAGTGTAGCACTGGGTTTGATAGTTTATGTGGATACAGGAAAATATAAGAGATGACGTACTGTATCTCTATAATGGGATAATAAGAACACATAATATTTTCTATTGCTTTTCATCTAATTTACACAGCACTTTACATCAAAACCAGGTAAAAATCAATTAAAATCAAAACAAA
>NW_015169182.1:165559-175938 GCF_001447785.1 Gekko japonicus | reverse complement strand
TTCCTATCATTTTTTGCCTTGTGGTATTCTGCTTGTGGTGAGATATATCTTTTTTGTGGTGTGGCATGGTTGTGTTATTGAGTTTGCTTCTTTTGAAGGGGAAGTGATGTGTTGTGGGTGAGGACATATTTTACCTCAGAATACACCAGGTCACATATGCAACTGACAGTTCCAACTGTCTCACGGGGGGGGGGGAGTTTGAGGTGCGGAATGAAGTCCAATCAGCTTCCATATGCAAATGACCTTGAAACGCTGGCCCAATCAGAGAAGAGTGGCCTAGGCTGCAGTGGGTGGGAGAGAACTCAGGCAAAGCAGCCAGTGGATAGAGACACTTTGTGATTGACATATCACAGAGCTAACTGATTTTGGCGGGCATAGAATGTTGCCATGTGAAAATGCTTTTATATGTAAGGACAGGATAGTTCATGCAAATGAAGGATTCTGGCTGCCTGCTTGGTATTGGTTGTTGTTTAAGGTGGGCGTGGTTTTTATAAGTATAAATTGGCTCCTGTTGAGCCTGTGTTTTTTGGTTCAGAAGTTCAATAAAGATGCATGTTATTATGAAAAGAGCTGCCTCGTCTCAATACTTAATAACACCCATCCAGCAGGGGGAGCTGCAGCGAAGATCTTCTCTGACTTGCACAAGAACTGGAAATGCAACTCCAGGAGACTGTTCAGAAAACTGAGGTGTCAGAAACAGGAGCTCAAGAGTCTGTGTCACATTATCTATAAGTCACTGGAACCAAGTCTTCATATTTGCACCATTAAAACACAATGTCAGAAGTAAAAGTGCTTTTTGAGGCCAAAAGGCTTAAGCAGCATTGTTTTCAAGCTGAACAAACAGATAAATGGAATAATCCAGTATTTTAACAATGGCAGCCAGGCTGCTTCCAGTTCCTGGGCCTACGGACATGATACAATCTTCAATAACTGGATATTCCTTAAGGCACAATGAGAAGATTAGAAAACTGCAGTAGGGTGATGAGACAGCAAAATCAAAAAAGTTAGGCTGCAACACTGCTGTCTGGGATATGATGGGTATGTCAGCAGCTCCACCAGCATCTGGATGGACAAGCAGCAGAGAACAAAAGATCAGAAGCCCTGCAAAAAGTATTTTGAACCTACCAGAAATGTTACAGATTTGTACTCAGTCCTTAATAAATGTGAGCTAGAACACCTGCTGAAACCAGCAGTCATGTTCCCTAACTGTGCACAATGCCAGATTCATGTGCATATGGCACTTCGCAAGAAGAATTTATCAGAGACAGATTGGTTATAGACATTAAGGACAAAGGAACACATGTGAGAATGTTCAGAACTAAAAACCATGCATTAACTCTGTGGGATGTCATAGATTGCAAAACTAGTGAACAAATGCTAATAAAAAGCCATCTGAAACTGAAAGCATGCATTGTATCAATGCATTTTGTCTGGTGGACAAGAACGGTGATGAGACCAGTAGATCCCAACATCAAAGCTATGGATACTCCAGCAAACAACATGATGCTAGCAAATGCCTAATTTGACACTATATGTAGAAGGTGTGGATGGAGGAATCCTCATGCCAAAGTCCACAAATATTCTAAGCCAGTGCTGTTCAACCTTTCTAGGCCCAGGTCCCACCCTTAAATCTTAGGCGGCAGCATGGGACCCACTGAACTGCAAACAGGTGACAGAGGAGAATGTGACATCACAATCACATGCCAGGAAGAGGAGGGGCCAAGTATATGACCTCACCAGTGAAACCAAGGTGCTCAGGATTCAACATGTACACTTCAGTGCATGTGAACAGGACTCCAGTTCAGGCTCAAATGGAAAGGAATTAAAATTGTGTGCCCAGAGGTTTGGGATTGAAATGGAAAGTGACAGAACAACAGGTTTAGAAAGAACAACAGAGGCTGTAATAAATTGAAATAGTCATAAGTAATTTATTGAGGAGAACCAGAGTTACAGGCAAGCAGTTAGAGCAATACATACTTCAGTACATTTCTGCAGAAAATACCACACCCCATCAATTCCAGTACCCAATTCTGGCATCCACTCACAGAGTAGTGCATTACATCAAAAAATAAGGGAAAGTGGAAAAGAAGTAAGCAGAAGATTAAGCAGGAAAACTATTACCCACCCTTTTCTGCATCGGGGAATTGTCCGGGGTTGTTTAGTTTTGTGGGTCCTCAGACTGGGATACCAGCTACTGGGGGGTGGGCAAGTCTCAGGAAGTCAGCAGTTTCAAGCAATAAATGCAAAGTGGGAGAGAAGCTGGGTCTGATCATCCTGTCAGAACCCAGGGTGCACATGAGGCAAACAAAAGTGCAGACGCATGAGCATATGTGAGGAGTGAATGTGTACAAGTTGGGAGCACGCCTGTGCAGAGTGGCATGTGCCATTTTGCACTGAGAAAGGAGCTCAGTTGTTGAACTGAGCTCAACAGCAAAACAGACTTGCCTGGGGTGGCGGGAGAAGGGGGGAAAGATTTGGAATGTCCAAATTAGCTTTTGCTAAATGGCTGCAATGGCTGCTGCTCAAACAGCAATGTCACTCAACAGACAGACAGTATTTAAAAGGGGAATTAGATGTATACATCAGATCTCCTTCAAGGCAGCCACAGGAGATCCATACAGATAGGCTAGCCTATGCAATAACTGAAGTGAAAGAAGGACAACAGGAGTTGGAAAGCATTGATCAAGTTAGCTGTCTCACGTGAAGGACTTTGGAAAGTCCAGGAAAGCACACTACAGGACAAATGGGATCTACAGATCCTGACATCTGTTATGTTCACAAGTTGGCCAGACCATCAGGAAGGAGCCCAATGTCCACTCAAGAGTACTGGAACTACTGTGAAAAACACATCCTCCCCACCACGGTGACAGCAGCAAGCAGTGCAGGACCAGGCAGAAACTGCATCCACACAAGTCCAGTTCATAGCAGCATCCCTGCTCCTCCCCCCTTTACCCAATGTGTGCACAAAAATGCAGACACGATGGTGATTTCACTGGGGCCTTTCCCCTCACTTGTCCCCTTCTCTACCAAGCTATGCTGTAAAATTATAGCATCCCTTGATCCCTACCACGCCCACCCGCCGAGGTGGCTGGGATGCCTTTAAAAGGCGGATGGGGGGGTGAGGATGGGAATGTGGCACTTCACTTTGCCTCCTTTACCCATGTCATCTACAAGAGAGTGTCCACATGGACACTCCACCCCAGCCACCCACCCCATAGTTGGCTCCGTGCCAGTTTGGTGTAGTGGTTAAGTGCGCGGACTCTAATCTGGGAGAACCGGGTTTGATTCCCCACTCCTCCACTTGCACCTGGCTAGATGGCCTTGGGCAAGCCATAGTTCTGATAAGAGCTGTTCTTGAAAAAGAGCAGTTTCTGTCAAGAGCTCTCTCAGCCCCACCTACCTCACAGGGTGTCTGTTGTGGGGAGGGGAAGGGAAAGGAGTTTGTAAACTGCTCTGAGACACCTTTGGGTAGTGAAGGGCGGGGTATAAATCCAATCTCTTCTTCTCTTTGGAGAAAATTAGTTTTATATTTTCTCCAGAATGGGGAGAGGGGAGCCAGATGGTTTGTGTACAAATTGGGTACGTCATCATCTGGACGCTCCTGTTTACTATAGGGGCTTCCTGCTTTCTGCGCAGGGAAAAATCCCGGTGTGGAAGCAACTCAAGATGGCATTGTATTTAAAGGACACCATACACTCATACCAAAAGCCATAAGAGATTAAATGTATTCCTTCTTTATTATATATTAAAATGAACTTCAAATTAAAGATGTTTTAAAAACTTAAGGCAGGCATACAAAATTCAACTTCTGTTCAGAAATATGTTCAATTTACCTAATGGCAGGCATGATACTGAAAGAACTGCAGAACCAAACTGAGTTTTACTGATTTCATTGCAAAATCAGTGCAGCTCAAAAGTAAGGAAATTGTAGTGAAATTGTAAATTATAGATAAGACATCCAAGAAGTAAGAACACATTCCAAAATGTTTTTTAATCCCACTGCAGACTTTAATGAAACTGTGAACCATAATATTTTTATTTGTTATGGTTGCTAAGTATGTTGCTAAGCTATACACACCAAAGCCTGGCTCTGGTGGTGTTTGTGTAATCTGAGAGTGTATACTGTACTGAGGGATTTCTTTAGCTGAACTAGCCAAGTTTAGTTATACTTCAAAACTATGAGAGAAAGGGCCATTTATTAGGTTCCTATGTGCCTACCATTTTTCCTTGACAACACAAATACATGAAATTATAGTTAAAACAATGTTTGTTGGAGGGCTTGCTCTTGACATACTTTGGGTATTAATTTGGCATTTGTTTTCCACTTGCAAGAGGAAAAAGGGTGAGCATACAGTGAGATTTATGCCATAAACTAACAAAGTACAAAAGAATAATTTTCTAAGTAATGCATTAATTGGGCACAAAGTTTTTCCAGTGCCATTCTTCTGATCCTTCTTAAATGATAGCACTTAATCTCCTTAAAAAGGCACATAACAAGGTCAAAAAGTATTCCGAATCTGGAATTTGGATCTCTGAAGCAAAAGATTCAACTGACTGGGGATGATACTAAATTTACAGTCCCATCCTAAGAAGCTACAGCCTTTTAAGCCCATTAAAATCATTATAAGCTATCAAAGCAATGCAGAGAAGGAATTTTAGCCCAGCTGCACCACCTCTGAAATCAGAGAAGGATACAATGTTCATCAAATTGACCATCATATGATTTAGAAAACTAAGAAAAATTTAATACTTCAAACACAAGAGGAGCTTTGAAATAAAACTTCCCTTCCAGAATGACTACTGTCTACCCATCAGCTTTACAAGGATATTTTTAATGTGTATCTTTGTTGAAAATAAATAAAAAGTTTTTTTATTAATCATTGCAACAAATACAACAATAATACAATAATAGTAAAACAAAAATAAACAACCAACTTTCTCTACATAACACTGAGTTTTGTTAATACATAGTTCTCTGCAGTATTATCTCTTTTATTACAACAGGGCTATACATTTACTATCTCTGTTATTTTCAAAATAATTTGGGTTTTCTCAATCAAAACATTTTTCCAAAAAGGGTACCATTTCTCCAGATAGTCTGAAGTGGCCAAGGGGTTTTCTGATCTCCTAATGTCTTCTGTTATTTTGTCCATAATGGCATGATCCCAGATTTTAGAATACCAGGCTTCTGTTGAAGGGGAGTTTGACATCTTCCAATTTGTGGCTATAATGTCCTTTGCAGCCAGTATTAATATCAAAATGAGCTCACTGTGTATCTTGGGAATGTTTAACTCCTGCCAAAGGTTTAATAGGACTAATTGGGGACTCTCTGGTACTGTGTAGCCAGTTTTGGGCTTGGGTGTCACCAATATGCTGATGACACCCAGCTATACCTGTTGATGGGCACAGACTCTGCACCAAAAAATCTAGTCAAGGGGCTGGAGGCTGTGGTGGGATGGTTGAAGCAAAGCCGGTTGAAGCTGAATCCGGCTAAGATGGAGGTTCTGTGGCTGGGGGGGGAGTCAGGATTGGGGAGTCACCTCCCAGCCCTTGATGGGGTGCCTCTAACACCAGCACCTACCATCAGGAGCTTGGGGATGATCTTGGACCCTGCTTTGTCTATGGAGGCCCAGATTGCCAATGTTGTACAGCAGGCATTTTTCCAACTGCGCCAAATTAGGCAGCTGGCCCCCTACCTGTCTTGCCCCGACCTTGCTACAGTAATCCATGCAATGGTCACCTCCAGATTGGATTATTGTAACTCACTTTACGTAGGGCTACCCCTGAGACTGACCCGGAAGCTCCAACTGGTACAAAGTGCGGCTGCGCAGGTCCTTACAGGGACTTCACGGAGGACACATATCCATCCAGTGCTACAAGAGCTGCACTGGTTGCCAGTGGAGCACCGGATCAGATTCAAGGTTTTGGTGCTTACCTTTAAAGCCCTTAATGGTCAGGGACCTACGTACGTTCGGGACCACCTCTCCCAATAAGTCCCTCGAAGGGCACTGAGATCAGCAGATAAGAATCTCCTGGTGATTCCCGGCCCCAAAGATATCCAGCTGGCCTCGACCAGGGCCAGGGCCTTCTCAGCCCTGGCCCCAGCCTGGTGGAACTCTCTGCCGGACGACATCCGTGCCCTGCCTGACCTATTAAAATTATGCAGGGCATGCAAAGCAGAGATGTTCCGCCAGGCCTTTGGTTGAGGCCAGCGACGGTTCCCTTACATCTGCCCAACACCCTCCCCTCCCCTTTCCCTTATGAAAATCTGAATGCTAAAAATCTGTAAGTGAGATATGTCATCTTGTTAAAGTGATTAAATACTTATGCTGAATGTTTTAATATGGAATTTTGTAGTTTTAACTGTTTTTAAAATTGTATTGGATTTTATGTTGTTGTAAACCACCCTGAGCCCCGCGTAAGTGGGGAAGGTTAGTTAAGAAATCGAACAAAATAAATAACTTTTTAAAATGTGTTAATACTAATGCCCCAAAAATCGGGATTTTTCTGCAAGTCCACCAACAATGAATATATGATTAGGCAGCCACTTCATGCAGCTGACAAAATAGGTTCTGGGCCATTCAAATGTATCCCACAACAATAAAATGCGTCCAAGATTCCACAGGACTTTATTATTTTACTGCAATAGATTATGTATGTATGTATGTATGTAATTTATTTTAAACATGTTTACGCTGCCTTTCCTCCCATTCAGGGTCCACAAGCCAGTGAAAAACATTAAAACATTTAAACAAAAATACAGCTAGAATTATAAAATTCAATTAAAAGCACAAAGATACAACAAATTTTAACCAGTAATTCTCAGATTGCTATAGTGTTATAATAATGTGTTGCCACATGCTACCAGTTCCTCTGAATCCCCAACTTTCATTAAAAGGAAACCTTCTTATGGATGAAAAAATATGACACGCATAGATTCTATGATAAAGACAATGGAATTAATAATATCGTAAGGGCTTGGGACTCCCTTGGAACAAAGCTACCTCCATATACCTCACCCCTGGGCATCTACCTTAAGGGAGCCTGATAAACCATAAGGCTTTAACCTGAGGTCCCTTAAGAGACGGGGGGAAATCCAGGTTAGAAACATTCAAAGAATTGATACTCAATAATAAGATATAATCTATATTCAGGGATTATAACCAATGTTCCCTCTAAGCTGAGTTAGTGTGAGCTAGCTCACACTAACTCAGCTTAGAGGGAACACTGATTATAACACAAATTGTTAGTAGGGAAAAAGATATATGGGGGGATTCTGAGAGGATTTACAGAGTTTGAGAAGATGATTATAGGACATCCCAGACATATATTTTTTCTGGTACATGATCTTAAATGGAGTGTTATTCAAAGGGGAAAAAATCGTATGTTAAATGGAATAAGGATCTAGGCTGTGAGACTGAGAATAAGACTAGGAAATACAGCAAGCCTCGGTTCCTGCCAGAGTGCACCGGAGCACTGCTCCGCCAGTCAGGAGCCCAGGGGGAGAGGACATAAGCCCCGCCCTCTGCTCCTACCAGCCATCAGTTGGGACACGGGGGGGCGAAACGTTCCCCCGCCTCCCTGAGCCCCGGGGTGGTGGCCTTGGACTCGTAGGGGCAAATTCCACCTCTCGCACGAGAGGTCATTCTGGCTCCCCCAGCTCTCCTTAGGGGCTCTTTAAAAACGTATGGCTGCTGCCGCTGTTCTCGGCAGCAGCTGCGATGGCAGCGGGGGGGGGGGACGTTCTCCTGCCCCCTTGAGCCCCGGGGGGGGGGCCTTGGACTTGTACGGGCAAATTCCACCTCTTGCGAGAGGTCATTCTGGCTCTCCCAGCTCTCAGGAGGGGCTCTTTAGAAAGTTTTTTTTTTCCACCACAGAGAACAATGGAGGGGATGGGGGCAACTTGTTTGGGTGACCGTAGAATTGGGCCCCCTGGTCCAATGTTCCTGAAACATGGTGGGTATCTTGGGGAGAGGCTCCAGCAGCTACCCTACAATTTTGGAGCCTCTCCCTCAAACCCCCTTTCCTCCATTGACTTCAATAGCCCATTGGATATAATGGGGACGAACTGCGGGAAGCCAATTCATTTCAGAGAAACTGATTCGGCCTGCAGCAGCCTGAAAGGGGCCCGAATGGGCGATTTTCGGGGGTACATTGGGTTCAGGCAAACCGAATGCACATCCCTCCAGCAGCTGGCTTGCTTGGGCTCTCTGCAGCCGCGGGGATCCTGCCTCTACTGATCTGTAATGTTCCAGAGGTGTTGTAATGTAACACTCAGTTTCTCAAACGAGTGTATGCCTGTCTGTTGGTCCACTTAGGAGTCTTGATCCTGGTTGTGTGGTGGGCTAGTTGTGGCAAATGGTAGGGAAGCTCAGTATTTCTGTATACAGTTGTAGGGGCTTTATTGCAATGTGGTATGGCCTGATATTATGTTCTTATTCCAGTGTGGGGTGTGTGTGGGGCAATGGAAGCTGAGTGATAGGGTCTCTCCAAGTGATTGCCAGAAGTGAGATGTGTCCTGGTCTTGTGTTTTACAGATAATAGTCCTTTGCATTTATATCATGCTTTCAACTTTAAAAGGATCATAATGCTGATTGTGTGAACTTAGGCAAATCACGAGAGGTAGAGCAGGAAAGGTTGCATCAGTGCTTAGTTCTTGTGGCCCTTTCTGGGTGTGGAACAGGAGTCACTGGGGTGTGTGGGGGGTATTGGTGAATTTCCTGCATTGTGCAGGGGGTTGGACTAGATGACCCTAGAGGTCCCTTCCCACTCTGAGTCTATGATTATATAATTCACCCAGGCTGGCTGTGGGCATGCCAGCACCTCTGTCAGGCAGAAGTGCCTGAGATCCTCCCCCTCCCCTTTTCCTTCGCCTGACTTGGAGGTGAAGGGAAGGGAGAGGGGGGAAATAATGGATCCCAGGTGCTTCTGCCTGTCAGAGGGGCTGGTGCACACTTCCGGTGATGTCAGGGGGTGTGGCATATGCTAATAAGTTATGCTAATGATCTCCTGCATCTCTTTTTCTACGAAATGACCCCTGGAAATACATATATTCACATGAAGTTTCTCCTTTCAATTAGCATCTTATTTAAAGAATACATAAAGAAAATATCACATCAGTGACATCTATTCCACTAGAACCTAGCTAAAATATACAACATTCCAGACAGCACCTGCTGACATTTTAAATCCACCAAGGAAAAGTACTTTCATATACCATGTAAGCAGGTTAGCCAGTTTTGGAATATGGTAAAGACCCTCCTGGAACAAAGACAGAGAATCAAACTTCCATTTACATCTGAGTTTGAACGATATACCAACAACTCAAAACAAATTGACAAGTTGTCACTTTAATTCCCCCCCACACTTTATTTATAGCCCACATTTTTTGACAAGACTCAAGTCAGGTTACAGAATAAAAACAAGGTATTCAAACAGCATAGGACATCTACTGAACAATAATTTAGTAAAGAATTAAAAGGACAATGTGAACAATAAATGGCCTAAGGGGGTTATGCCAATAAAGGTATGTAATTGTAATTGCCTAAGGCAAGGTATACTATTAAACAATGTAGTAAGTGGAATTGCAAAGGTAGTAAAAGACAATGTGGTAAAAGCAGGATACTACTTAGAATAATCATTGTAGTAGACTACAATCCTATCTCTCCCTTATATATAAAGCCATAGTGGGCTCCAACGTTCCAAAATGCACACCTTTAGTGTTTGGCCGCAAGAACTGTCAGTCAGAAGACGCTGGCTGGGTTGACTGGCTGCTTTGTGCAGTCCCGCCCAGCGTTTCAAGGTCTTTTGCATATGGAAGCTGATTGGACTTCACTCCATTCCACACCTCAAACTCCCCCCCCCGCAAGGCAGTTGGGATGTCAGTTGCATATGGAACCTGCTGTATTCTGAGGTAAAATATGTCCTCACTCACAACACATCACTTCCCCTTCAAAAGAAACAAACCCAATAACACAATCATGCCACATCACAAAGAAGACAGATCACACCACAAGCAGAATACCACAAGGCAAAAAAAGATAGGAAAAGGTGCCAGCAGTCACCCCATTACTGCCACAGAGAGCACTTCAGAGGATGGTGTGCAGGTCCCAGGTTCATGTTTTAAAAGCTGCCTGGGGGATTATGGACCATTCACACACTTTCAACCATAACATACCTCATAGGGTAGTTGTGCGGATCATACGGGGGAGAGGAGAATGATGTCAGCTGCTTTGGTTCCCACTGCAGGGAAAGACTGCCCTTTCCCTAGGCAGAGGCGGGGGGGGGGGGGATGTAAAACTTAAGACAGACAGGCAGATAAAGGTTGGCTGATGGTTGCCTGGAAAGGACATAGGGTTCCCAACTCCAGGTTGGAAACT